>NC_044927.1:23254420-23350937 GCF_003576645.1 Ipomoea triloba
TTTTTTTTTTTTTTTTTTTTTTTTTTTGAAATAATGGCTAATGTCCTATTTTCTTCTTTTATGGTGACATGTCATTATTTTCATACAAAAATAAAAATAAAATGCTGACAATTTTTAAAATATTCATATTTTCATGATAATATTGGTTAATTTTTTAATAGTTTATATCAAATTAAAAATAATAAGTTTTTGTAATTTTGTATCAATTATTTAGAAGCTTAGTTTGAAATTATTATTTGTTATATAAAACAAATATCTATAATTCATTATTTATTTATTTATTTCCATGGTCAACATTAACAAATATAATATCTCATCCTTTTTAGATATTGAAAAAACTAAATACGGAATTTGTTTTAGAAATTTGGTATTCATTATTAAAAGGAAAAAATTAAAACTTTAGGCATGATGACCTTACAAAGTTACAAGATATAGAATTAGCAAAAGATGAAGTTTCTTGAAATTATGCTAAAATTGTAGCTTCAAGGTAGAATCATTAGGCGCAAGTGTCAAATTGGCCATCAATGCAATTAGGTCACTAAATTTAAAAAAAAAATTACAATTACTTTCTCAACTTATTGAAGCACAAAGAATCAATACCGCTTCCACTGAAATCGAACCCACAACCTCCCATCTGGGAGTGCAACCTTGGTGCCACTAGACTACAAGGTCTTGACTAAAAAACTACAATTGAGTCCCTAAACTAACTCATTTCATTATATTAGTCCAATTTGCAAGTTTCTATTTTCTAACAAGTTATCACAATTTTAATTTTTTAAAAATAAATTTTAAAAAATAATTATTAACTTTAGAAAAAAAAACAACAACGACAACAACATATTTGTCTCTGGTCGAAGATGAAGCTATTCGTCTCCATGGGCTGGAGACGATGAGCTTTGTCCCCAGCCAAAGACGAAGAGCTTCGTCGCCGACCATGGAGGCGAAGAGTCTCTTCGTCCCTGGTCGACTCTTCGTCTCCATGGTAGAGCTATTTTTTTTAATTAAATAATTATTTTTAAAAATATTTTAAATTTGTGGTAACGTATTAGAAACCTGCAAATTAGACTAATTGAATGAAATTAGTTAGTTTAGAAACTCAATTGTAATTTTTTAAAGCTCAGTAACCTAATTGCATTATTGTGTGTAATTCGATGACCTATTTGACTCTTATTCCATCATCATTATAATATAAATGAGACAAGTTAAATGTACAATAGTTTGCTCTTTGGTAACATATGCAATAGAGTAAATGTACATCTACTCTTCAACTCATGTATAGTATGCAACAAATGACAAATGCTTAAATTGACAGCAAGTTTATCATCACTACTAATATTTTTGCTGATATTGTGAAAAAATCAATATGCTTCTCATAGATGTATAAATATCATATGTGTTATAGAAATGAAGAGAACCATTTGGTACTAAGGAAAGATAGATGAACTTTAATGTATGTAGATTTTATTTTTCTCTTTATATTATATTTAATAGAGTAATAAGATTATAGTGATTAACGCAATATAATTAAATCGCTCTAAACTAATCACAACGTTCTTACACTACTCTTATATGTCCAATTGAAATAATATATCGCTCGAATCACAAATTATGTAAATAACTTTTTAGTAAATATTATAAATTGTCTCAACAGTTTTAATCGTTCTCTCAAATAAATCCAACCACGAAGAAAATGTTGATCGTGAGCAAAACGAAGTGCTCAATCTAGATACATAGAGCTCATCACTTTGTTGATACATGGCAACCCATCCAACAACTTGGTTGCGACTTTGGGCAGGTGAGTCAACACGCAATACTTTGTGTTCTATTTTTTTGTTGTTTCTATTTTTGAATTTAAGAATGGGTGAAGCGGTTAACCGTCCGGCCGGTATGGTTTGGGAAGTTGGGGACAACAACTGTTTATATCCATGCCTGCCAAGTGTGATTTTGTGAAGCAATGCCACATATAGCCTTTGGGTGCAGATCAAAGCTGAGAGACCATTATCATATCCTTCTCAAATGAGATAGACTTCAACTTCCCCCCTCCCCTCCCCCTCTCTATATATGATATATCTATGGAAAACACCATAATATTAGATTAATACATATAATTATGTATTTATATGATTATATGGCATAATATTGACATCATATTAATTGATATATTAAAGAAAATAAACAAATAAAAAATAATTAGTTTGACAAATGAATGATAAGTATATGACTGATAAAATGAGACACCTGAAATAATAATCAAGGGATAAAAAAGTCTTTTCTCCCCTTTTTCTTTTCCTTCCCCGTTGAATTGCAATTCATATGGGAAAGTGAATGTATTGCAATTCCACAGAATGAGAGAATTGCAATTTCCTTCTAACCAACACGGTAATTCTATTGCCAAAAAAAAAATTTACAATTGAATTGCATACACTCCATAAGAGCTTATTCATTTCTTTTTTTTTTCTTTTTTTTTTGTATTAATGTTACAAGAATAATTTTTTCGTAACATTTACCTTGTGATAAAAATAAGAACTTGCATACTTAGTTTATTCGGATGCCTTGTCTCCCTATTTAATATTTATACAATTATAAGTGGGTTTGTTGCCTAATTACAAACTAATAGGAAGAATGTGTATGAATCACTTGATATGTACGTAAGATTCTTGTTGTGTTGGCTACTCATCTACTTGACACGTTTTCAAAGTAGACATATTTCGTGACCTTTTGGTATTGAAGTTATTTTTCGATAGACTTACTAAGCTAATTTTTTTTTTTTTCACGTGTTGATTATATAGTTGTTGAGTTTAATACAACTACCGTAACCCCAACAACCATTACTATAAAAGGATATAATTTTATTTATTGGCATAAAATCATAGTATAAAAAATTGTTGAATATAATGCGTGCGTAGCAAGTGACATATACAATTGTACATTAACGATGATGCCAATACGATGGAGAGCGTAAAAATTTGGAGTGGCTCCCATGGGCGCCCCTTATATAGTATATATGATTATATGTATTCCCTTTTTATGATATGATCTGCGATAGTGGCAGTGGGCACGTAGCAGCAGCTCTTTTTCCATAAGCAACACCACCTTTGATCGACAAGCCTCCCCCACAATCCACGTAGCTTTTGCAGATGATTTGACGTCCCAAATCTTGTACTCGGGACACATGTCAAACTGCTACACTGTCCACTAAATAGATTTTCTCCGGATAAATACCAATTTTATGTTCAACTGTATCTTTTTCGTCTCCTTCAACTTTCCTTTTGTGATGTTGAGACAATTGAAACTCCTAAGTATTACATGAGAATACAATTTTTATAATCTAATTAATAAAAAATTTCAACATTTTCAAAAAATAAATAAAAAATAAAAAATTTCAACAAAATAAACTAGTTTAGTTACTAATCAGCTCAAATTGAAAAAGTTAATAGATTATTTTCATTGAAAATTAAATAATTTTGAAAGTTTATGAGTAATAAGCCAATAGCTTTTTTGTAACTCTGGAGTTACTGAAAAGTCAATTCCAGCTAGTTAGAGATTGTTGAGAAGAGATTTGCACCTTATCTCTCAAAAATATGACAACAATAAAAATAAATAAATTTGTACATTCACTACGAATTATGAATTTTGACGAAGCGTTTGATGGTAACAAGTAATATCACAGCTAAGTAAGGTTGACAGGTGATGAGAGGAAGAATTGTTGGGCGGAACCCCAACAGTAGATGACTAGGCACAAATTATATTGTGGACCATGGTTCACAATGCATTGTAGACCGCAGTCACGGCTGATACTACAGTTGTGTTGGACTGATGCTGTAGTTGTATTGAAAGGGAATTGTAGTATCCGTTCAACACTACTACAGTATTAGCTATGGTGCATGGTCTACGGAATAACGACTGATAACTAGGGGAGCTATAAATTTTGAGGTAATGCTAAATAATTCATTCTAACCTTAACTAACTTGGTTAATGTTGTTCCCGATTTCAACTTGTTTTGTTGGGGGTGGAAATGTGGTGTGGGTCAAAATGGGATTTGGCAAGAGTTGAGGGAGTGGATGAAGTGTGAGGATGAGAACTACAAATGGCAACATTCAAGCAAACGGTCCATTCCACATTTCTTTTCCTCATTTAGCCATCTGCTTCACCGTCACCGCCCTCAATCTCTCCCTGCGCCCCCACAACCTTAAATACCACCCTCCACGAAACCACCACAGTAACTATACTACTATACACAAACCCCCAAACTCCCTCCATCCCCTGCAAATACCGTATATATATATATACACACACCCTTCAACCCAGACTTTTCCTTTCAAGGTCGCTCTTTTAAGTTTGATGCCTTGAAAACTCGCAGATTTCGCACCAACCCATTTCAAGAAACCCGAAACCACGTAAAGGGTCCGGTTTGTTTTCCCCAAAAATGGAGGTACAAGTACAGCATATGATGTCCGATGAAGGCATTGCCGTGAAAGAAGAGCCGATGGTGTTTCTGGTTGAAGATGACGGCTTGGGCATTCCCGGTGTGATCGGCGGCGGCGGAGATGGAGAGATGATGATGGGCTCGGTTCCTCGGCCGTTGGAAGGGCTGAGGGAGATCGGGCCGCCGCCGTTCTTGAAGAAGACGTATGACATGGTGGACGATCCCAACACTGACCCTGTTATATCATGGACTCCTACTAGGGCTAGCTTCGTTGTCTGGGACCCTCACAGGCTTTCCACTGATGTCCTCCCTAAATACTTCAAGCACAACAATTTCTCCAGCTTCATTCGCCAGCTCAACACATATGTAAGCACTCCATCCAAACTTTGATACCTCGAATTTTGTACTCAAACTATCCATCTCAACCATGGTATTCAGATTGATACCTCGAATTTTGCACTTGAACTAGTTCACGAACTTTGATACTTCGAATTTTGTACTCAAACCAGCCATTTCAACAATGGTATCTGGTATCTCAACATGTCTGATTTAGATTATCAGATTGGTACTTCAAATTTTGTACTTGAACTAGTTATCTGTACTGCTCTGATACCAATTTGTTCTGGTTAATCTCAACTTGTGGCTGTTGAATTTTGATTTTCTTTGTACGTGATTGGGGTTTTTTGTTGTTAAATTGGTTTAGCGGTTCAGGAAAATTGATTCAGATAGATGGGAGTTTGCGAACGAAGGGTTCCAGAAGGGGAAGAGGCATTTGCTGAAGAGCATCAAGAGGAGGAAGCATCAACATCATCATCATCATCCCCAGGCGATGCAGCAGCCAGGAATGGGGCATAAATGGGTGGATTCCTGCAACGAGGCGCAGGCGGAGCTTTGCAAGCTGAGGAACGATCAGAACCTGTTGAAAATGGAGATCATGAGGCTGAAGCAACAGCAGGAGACCACCGACAATCATCTCGCCATGGTTAGGGAGAGATTGGAGAGCACGGAGAGCAGGCACAAGTATATTGTGTTCTTCGTTGTGAAGGCGTTTAGGAATCCGTTTTTTATCCAGCACTTGACGGAGAAGATGAGGCAGAGGACCGCGATTAATGGCGGCGGCGGTAGGGTTGCGAAGAAGAGGAGATTGGTTGCGCCGGAGAGCAGCACTAATGCTGCGGCGGCGGTGGATGGGAAGAATCTCAGAGGACAGGAAGAGCTGGTGATGCTTCACTCGGAAATCCAGACGCTTTTCTCTTCCGATGATTCTAGTAGCCCTGTCCAGGATCAGAAGGTTAAGACTCCGGCCGCTGCGGCTAACAGCCCGGAGATGAACTCTGAGAACTTCATCTTGTGGGAGAAGCTTGTGGAGGATGATATGATTTACGAGAACGAAACGGAAGCGGAAACCGCCAAACACCAATCCGCCATTGTTCACGAGCTGGAGGATTTGATTGCCAGGCCTCCGGAATGGGGATACTTAACACCAGTATGAACTCTTTTTATTTTTATTTTATTTTTATTATTTTTTTAAGAGGGAAAACCGTTGTACTACCCGAGCCCTTAGCTACTCTAGGCCTCGAGGGCCTATTAGGCCACCTCACCTACTCGAGGGCCTAGGTTAATAGGCTGCTTCAGTTACTCGAGGGCCCTGCTGATTTACCCATAAGGGCAAATCAGTATAGCCCCTTCATTGTGACTAATAGGCCGCTTCACTTACACGACGTTCCTTTAAGTTGTCCATAGTGTATTTTAGTTGGGATTCGAACTTATAACCTTCTGGTTACAAGTCAATAGTGTGATGACTGGTTTCACATTAGTTTGGTACGAGAATTGAGCTAATAATTCTCTGAATGTTTTTCTGCAGAACTGAGAATAGTTCACTTCAGGGAAGAAAATCTGCAGACATGCAGCCGGGCTGCAACAAATACTGATCAAGAATGGTGATGGCGGTTAGATAATCATGTCTGATCTGTTGATGTTTATTGCGTTTTTCTTGTTGTCTAGTTTGTATCCACCATGTAAATATTTAGGGTGGATAGAAGAATATATATATATATATATATATATAGTTTGGTAGGTTGGTAGTTTTTGGTATACAGAGAGCATCTACCCTTAGATTATAGCATGTATACTAAAGTTTCTCTTTCTGCTTTGCTGCTTTGTAAGATACAAGTTTAAGGTTTCCCAGCACCCATGAGATGTACACATCCTGGCTGCTTTACGATGTTTGCTAGTCTTTAGTATCAAATACTGTAAGAATTGTGTAAATGTTAAAATCTTTTATGCTTAGGGATGTCCATTACAAATTTTGAGTATTTATTTATTTTCTAAGTTTTTAAATTCTACCAATAACGATTAGTTAAAAGTCTGGTATATAAGTTTGGTGGCACGAAGTGGTTCTCCTAAATGGAAGGTTAGTTCGAGTTCCAGTGAGAAAGTCTGGTATACAAGTCTGGTGGCATGAAGTGGTTCTTTTGGTATATAAGTTTGGTGGCACGAAGTGGTTCTCCTAAATGGAAGGTTAGTTCGAGTTCCAGTGAGAAAGTATGGTATACAAGTCTGGTGGCATGAAGTGGTTCTCCTAAATGGAAGGTTAGTTCGAGTTTCAGTGAGGACGGTATTAACTCCTTGTGTTTAGGTTGAAGTAATAGTTATGAACAAATATTACATTCTAACATAGTAGTAATTGGTTCAAATTAAGAAACTCAATAAGCTCTTCTAATTAAGAGTGAGATTATTAAGTTGATCGTAGTGAAAAATTATTAATTTAATAATTCGATCAATTTAGCATTTTAGCTGGTTGTTTTAATAAAAACTTATCTTGAATGATAGGATACTTCAATTATGATGACATGACTAAAGTTTGGTGCTACCCAAGTTTTTATTGGATAGACGAAGCTGTTGATACTTTGATTAGTGAAATTGTGTGATGGCAAATTGGCGAAGTGTGGTTTAGTCAGCACACTAGAACGTTCATGCAAAAGACAAGTGCATAATTGGGCGGATTAGAACCACAAATCTTTTTGTCATGATAATGATGTCTTTAAATGGTGGGCGGAGCTATGAGTTTTAGCCTAAAATGTGATGACTAAAATCAGTAATAATATAGACTATGGAGTGTTGTTTACCAAAAGAAGTTGCCGACAATCTACAATCTAAATCACATAATGAATTTTAAAGTCATGTATCTTTGTAGCTTTGGATATATCTAATATTAAATGTGTATTTGACAAATATAATCAAAATTAATAACTTGATTTAGTGTAATGTTGACCTAAAAAGTGAGTAGGCCTAAAGAACTTGGGAAAAGGATCAAATAAACCCTCAAACATTACCCAAAAGTGTAATTAAGCCCTCGAAGATTTAAAAAGTTCAATTAAACACACGAACTTATCATTTTGGATCATTTAAACCCATATGACTGGTTGTTCTAGGTGAACAACCGGTCATAAATTTTTCCGGCCAAGATTTCGGCAGCCGGAAATCATCCCCAACCAACCAACAACCAAAACAGTAGCTAGTAAAGTTGCAACTGTCTTCATCTCTCGTCCACCTAACACACAACAAAGTTCAAGCATAAAACTAAAGTCACTGCACATAGATCAAAGGATGAAGAAGGGAAGATTCGACAGTGGAATACGAAACGAAGAATCAATAATGGCTAAGTCTCTATGGAATTGAGACCGAAACAATTATTGCAATTAGAAGATCGATTCATGGAATCCAATAAACACATCTGACAATAGCGAGTATAGGATTCGTCTCTCTTACCTCAATTCTTGCCCGATGCGAGATGAGCCGGAATCGAGACCACTTCCCCGCCCGACGATGTTCCGGAAATAGGCGTACGACACACAATTTAGTAAATCTACAAATCTAGAATCCTACACAGCGGAGAAGACGAATCGAACCACTGATGCCGTGTGTTCGTCTTTGTCTTCTCCACTTGGAGAAGACGACCGGCCATTGGTTGGGGATGATTTCCGGCCGCTGGCTGCCGAAATCTTGGCCGGAAAAATTATGACCGGTTGTTCACCTAGAACAACCGGTCATATGGGTTTGAATGACCCAAAATGATAAGTTCGTGTGTTTAATTGATCTTTTTGAATCTTCGAGGGCTTAATTGTACTTTTGGATAATGTTTGAGGGCTTATTTGACCCTTTTCCCAAAGGACTTCAAGCCTTGAAGTTCGGTTGAGAAACATAGTTTGAGAAGTAAAATAGTCTCAAAGTTGTTACTAAAGGAGACATTGATTAGGTTTTTAGATATTACAAATTACATATTTGGTCATTAGTGATGATAAATTAGGTTGGAGGACCACATGACCACTCATCCTGTAAGTCAAGCACGCTTAATCACGGAGTTTTTTGTCTATCTGATTGTCATATTCTATTTAAAATCAATTGGTGATAAGTAAGTAGGCGTTATCCAGTTAGCCACATCCCTCAATGGTAAGCTACAGAGCGAATTCCCGAATTGTGCAAGGGCTGAACTTAACCAACTTGGTCGACGCTCAACAATTCACTCTCTCAGCACCTGCCAAACTTTTGATTACAAAGCCCGGTAACATGCTTGACTCAGTCCTTAGCCTTTGTGCCCACTAATCCCCTCCTAGAACTGGACTTGGTTCGACATACGCCCGCATCCCATATGAGACTGGACTCGGCTACCGCTTCGCCATCAATTCAAACCTATGACCTCAACTATGATACCAATTGTTGGATCTCAGCACTGCAATATACTTACATCATAGTGGGTCACCCATCCTGTAAATCAAACACTCTGATAGGGAATATCCCTTTCGTATGTACAACCGTATATTTGCTCGATATGTATTGTGTGTTCCCCGAGGAGCATTTCCTGACCGGAATTGACCTCATATAGGTCTAACCCCACCTGAGTTGAGGATGAGTTTTCTCCCGCTCAGGGTCGCTTTATCGTTTTGTAACATAACATAAGCTCGGTCTCGACCTCAACGCTCGGACCGGATTTCCTAAACCGAACACCATTACGCTAGAAGACAAGATCCTTATGCCTATCGCCTTGCCCGATCCCACCAAGAATGGACTTGTTAGGAATCAACACCCACATGTACTTATTAGAAGGGCCGCCGACCACACCAGTGCATGTGGGACACGTTGCGAGCATGCCGAACGCCCGACATGTGCTCCCTCCTAACCCTTCGGAAACCTCCGACCCACTGCCACTCATTCCCGAGCCCACATACTTCAATCAATACCTATATCTAGTCGTATAACTTAGTGTAGTTACCACATCACACGCTTAACTATGGAGTTCTTTAGCTATCTGGTTGTCATATCCTACTTACAACCAATTAGCGATAAGTATGTGGACATTAACGATTTAACCACGTCCTTTAATGGTAAGTTACATCACCACATCTCGAATCGAGCAGGGGTTGAACTCGGCCAACCTGGTTAACGCCCAACAATGACATTGTTTTAAAAGTTGTAAGACCAAATGTTACAATGTTTTAAAAGTCGTATGACCAAATGTGGAAAAAAATAGTCGGAAACCAAATGTAAAACTGGTCAAATAATCGTGAAACCAAAAGTGGATAAAGTTCTTTGAAAATAAGTTCACCATACATATCTTATAATGAGGTATAAGACCTAATCTAAACTATGTAAACTCATAATCAATTAATTTATTAAGAGCATTCTTAGTAGTAGGTTTTTTTAAGTAGTTTTTGTAAGTGTGATTAGGAAAGAGAAAATGTGATAGAGGAAAAAATAAAACAAATATGATTTTTCTTTAAAAAAAAAATTAGAAAAACAAACTGTCAGGCGCACCACAACTTCGTTGGTTTCTTGGCTTTTCTGTCAATGCATTACTGTTCCAAAACCCTTCTCCTGAAGTGATTCATATTTCACTCTCTCTCCTGCTATGTTGGCACTCTTTATGACATAAATCAAATAAAAATCCCTAATAGGGTGCTCTAAGTGATCAATATAAGCTCATTGTCATATTTCACTCTCTCTCCTGCTATGTTGGCACTCTTTATGACATAAATCAAATAAAAATTCCTAATAGGGTGCTCTAAGTGATCAATATAAGCTCATTGGTAGAATATCTACTAGGTGTCTTGGTGACATTATTTTCGTACTCAATCCAGTTAATAATATAAACAAGGGTCTTAGAGAGTTAGAGAATATAAATCGTGAAATTTATCTCAATAACGATAATTAAAACTTGTATATTTACTGAGTCACTACACGCACACTTAACATCTCGACCAGTGAATTATACTCGGATAAATTTTTAATATTGATATCTTTACATGCTAACATACAATTTCATGTAAAAAAAAAAAGTTAACCAACTCTACTTCATTTGCTTCTTCTATCTTACTTTTATTGTAAGCATTTAACAAATCAAACTTGAAAACTGAACAAACCAAACTAGAACTCTAGAAGGACTATTTCGAAAAGAATTCAATCTGCAAATTGCTACAAAAATTAGGGGTCATAGGAAAAAGGAAATACCACGAGAACGACGTCGCATAACGAATCGTGCCCTTCATCACTCTGGTTGAAACGATCAAGAGCCTGCCTGGCTTGCGGAGCTCACTTTCACACTGAAACCCGACAATGGTGATGGACTGTATGAACTGGGACGAAGACTCATACAAAGAGTCCATTATACGGGAGAGAGAAACCCAATGCAGAACCGTATTCCGAACCGCTTTCGCCCCGAACCCGAATGGCAACTCCACGCCCGACATCCTCTTTGCCGCGACGAGCGACGGCTCCATCGCCTCATACTCCATCTCTTCCCTCCTGGTGAGCAATAAATTTATCGAATTCATTAATCTCAACGTCATTTTTATTCCTTTTTGTTTTCGATTTAAGTTATATACTTATTTTTTTAAAATCTTAATTTTTGTCTGTTTTTTCCTGTGTTAGGGTTTAAATTATGACAATGTCGGAGCTCGGAAGTAAGTTTATGCATGTAATTGCTTTTAATTTTATATATTTTTTCGATTTTTTTCGGCTGATTATGAATATGGTGATTTTGGCGTAGGTTGTTAGCGCCACTTGCAGAACCTAATTGGTGGGTTAAAGGGCATGAGGGGCCTGCCTATGATGTTAGTTTTTACGGCAATGGCGAAGATTCAATATTGTTAAGGTAATGCCCAAAGCTCACATTTTTGGTATTATTGAGCTCCAATTTTAAATGCAAGATCTTGGCAAGAATTGCCTTTTAGCCTTAGTTTTCTAGAGTAGCTTTATCTCAATTATAATAATGTTTGAAACATTCTAGGCACTTTAAAATGCATATGGATTTTATGTGCTAATGCTCTGTATGAGAATTACATATCTGTGATTGAAGTGTTAATCCTTATGATACATGGACACGTACATGTTTTATGCTAGTAAAGAAAGAGGTTATTGTCTCATTTAACATGTTCCTGGTCCCTCTAAACTTTCTGTGTTTTCTGGCGTGTCTTGTAATACTTCCAATTTCCATAAATATTATGCAGTTGTGGTGATGATGGTCGAATTCGGGGATGGAAATTGGAAGAAATTTCTGAATCAAACAAATGTACTCAAGGTAAATTGACTTTTAGGGTGTTATATTTATCTGTTTTTTGAACTTTTATAGCTAGTTATCCTCCATTCTTTCCTAAGATCTGATTATTAGAACTGGTACTTGACTTGGTGAAGCAAAGCCAGTACTTGTGAGCTGTTGGTATGTACTTGGTTGGTACATCAAATGCAAAACTCACTAACGTTTTGATTATTTTTTTGCAGGAGGCAATTCAATGCCTGTACTTGATTTGGTGAATCCTCAGCATAGGTTAGTTACTCTAAAACAGTAAAACTTGAAAGTCATATATTTTAAGGAATATATAAGAATACCGATTTCTGACCATTATGGCATCTGTGCTTGTATATAATTTCACTTTTGCACGTACCAATTCATACACCCACTGCATATGTGCTTTTCTTGACGCTAGTATGTAACTATAAGTTCAAAAGCTCATTATCTATGGCTGTATTCCTACAAGTTTCTTTGGTGAAATTATCTACCTTTGTTTGTGCTTATATCTTTTACTCATATCTCAGAGGTCCATGGGGTGCACTTTCTCCAATCCCGGAGAACAATGCTATTGCTGTTAATGCTCAGGTTTGTAGTCCTTCTATTATACATTTCTGAACACTTGAGTCTAGGTTGGTTCTGTGAAACAAGTAGTTCTATGTTCAACAATGACATGGCTGTGCCATCCTTATGGCATTTGTTTCGAAGGGCTTCTTAGCCTCTACTGCAAAGTGTAAGGACTTATTTTCTTGCTAGAACATAATCAGTTATTGTAAAAGTGACTTGACTTCTCGTGTATGGAATGCCACAGCCATGTCCTAAGCATTTAAACATAACAGGTTGATAACCCTATGAGTTATTCTCCAGTAATTGATTTGGCCATGTTTGTCTCTCCTTATTCACAGAGTGGATCCATATTTGCTGCTGCTGGTGATTCATGTGCATATTGCTGGGATGTGGTATGTATCTGCTCAAGGTGACTGGCAAACTGTATATGTTTTATAAGAACGTTTATAGTCTCAGTAATTTTTGGATGGCCTACCGCCTATGCAATCTCTTATTTATTTATTTATTATTGTTATTATTATTTTGTATTTCTTCCCTTCCGTACCCTTCCCCTATGTTTTCTCCTCTTATATATTCTTACCATTCTGATTTGTTACGACTCCCAGGAGAAAAGTGAAATTAAAATGGTCTTCAAGGGGCATTCAGACTATCTCCATTGTATTGTTGCACGCAATTCTCATGATCAGGTGACAGGCAAACTGTATAGGTTTTCTTTATTGGGACTGTGTTTGGCATACCAACCATGCACTTAGCTTAGTAGTTAATTTGACACACTATCACTTTTTTGTTTTTTCAGATAATAACTGGTTCAGAAGATGGAACAGCACGAATATGGGGTAAACCTTTAGCATCATAAGTTCATAACTTAATTGCAGCATAGACAGGCTGACATGCTGTTAAGACAATTATTGTTTCTCCTCTGATATGTGTAACTGCATGTACTTTCTGAGCATAGATTGCAAAAGTGGAAAGTGTGTACAAATAATTGATCAAAGGAAGGACAAGAAGTTGAAAGGATCTTTTCCATACATTAGTTGTATTGCTCTAGATGCAAGTGAGAACTGGCTGGTAAGACTTTCTATTCTTAACTTTTTTGTTTGTGTAGTGGTAACTTCTGTCAATAATGACACACCATGATTTCTCCGACTTTAATAGGCTTGTGGAAGTGGACGGTCTTTATCACTCTGGAACCTTCCTGCCTGTGATTGCATATCAAGGATCGCAACATGTTCTGCTACTCAAGACGTTTTATTTGATGACCATCAAGTTAGTATACTTAATTTTTTTATTTTATTTGTTGAAGAGCTACCGCAAAGGAATCTTTGTTCTCCCTTTCTTCAAGTTAGCATGCACTTATTATTAGCTGTCTAGATGTTCTCTTTTGCTGAAGGATTTGATTATTTCTCAGATTTTGGCGGTAGGATCAGAACCTACACTCAGCCGGTTCAATATGAGTGGGGAGATTATTTCGCAGATTCATTGCGCTCCTGAGTCCGCATTTTCTATTTCATTACATCCATCTGGGGTAAATTTTAGTACCTTCATGCCCGTAGGCCTCGCCATATAATCATTCTTGAGAAGCATAAGAAGCTCCACTAATGGTTACTCGCTTAATCACACGAGCCCTTTCTTCATCACTTCCAGGTTACAGCTGTGGCTGGATATGGGGCATTAGTAGATGTCATTTCACAGTATGGAAGCCATTTATGCACATTCCGGTGCAAGGGCTTATCGATGGATCAATGAAGCCAGTTCAGTTTCCTCTTATTGTCCGTAAAAGCCCCGTTGCTGCTGACATGGCACTCCTTATGTGGCGTCCAGATCATGGTTTTGACGCTGTTAAAATATCTTTGGCTTTGCCCACAACCAAACCTTGTGGGATCCCTTCCCTCCGGCACCGGATTGTGACCCAAATTTGATCGGAAAGAAAGCGTGTAGAGTCTGTTTCCAGTCAATTCCTCAAAGAGATCTGGGATTTGTTAAAGTTATTTTTTGTTTCTCAAGAAAAGTTGTAGCCTAAATCCTTTGATGCTTTATTTGGGAACTTTCTTTTTCTTGTGCGTACGAATGAAAGTACATTCCCACATCGCTTTCACAACAACGTTAACCAGAAGGCTGGTATGCGATGAATTTTATATTTATGACCAGCGTGATGTTATATGTATTAATCTGCTAACTTTTTAACAGAATACAAAAATAATTAATTGGCTTTTATTAGGTTTAATTTGTCTGATGTCTCTAGTCGTTATTAGGTTAACGACATGTTTAATCTGTTAAAATTATGGAGACACGTTTACATAAATCCATATGTGGCATGTTAATGACCTGACTCTATTTGTTTTAATTAAGGTTTATTGTGTTAATTTTGTTTAATTATCATGTGTTGTGCTCGTGTTACGCGTTAAGTTTAACTAGTCATGTTTGCATTTAGTCTTAATGTATGTATTGTCATTTTCATGTCAATCTATTAATATGAATTGCCACCTTTAGTTATATTTTCTAAATAATTTGTTTCAAATATCATTGTATATAACATTATAATGTTATAATTTAACCATAAAATTGATTCATCTTACCCTAAGTTAGTTAAATGAAATTAATATATACTTATAAGATTTTTAAAATAATAGTTTAAGTATACACGACAATTCATGTAAACATATTATTTGATATGTTGATACGATAACACTAAACACAAACACAAACTCTATGTGGTGGGTTTGGTCGATAAAATGTTGATAAGTATTGAACTTGTAAACGTTTTATACAATAATGATTTTTCATTTACTCAGTCACCCTTTTTAGAGCTAGAGTAGCTTTTAGTGTATTCAAATGAAAAACTTTTTTGTTCATAAATGAACTAATATAATATACGGGAGTAATAATTACTTGATTACAAAAAATAATGATACCCTTAAATGGAAGAGGAATATTCTCTTAGCATTTTATGCTTCTCTAAATGCAATAATATACTTTCTAATATTAGTTAAGTGCTATATAATATTTTCCCATCATATCAATTCCATCTAATTATTATGCAAAGAATGAAATGGTACGTACGTAGTTTTTAAGGAAATCCCCTTTATTGGTTCGATGTGCTGTTTATGATTCGAGATTCAATAAAGTTTCATTTTTTTTTTCAAAATAAAAATAAAAATTTGTTAGTAGCGTTAAAAGTTCACAATTTTTTATTTTTTATTTTTAGATTTCTTTAGCGATGATGCATCACACACCGATATATTCGTGTCAGACTGTCAAGTAGAACTTCAAAGGATGACAAAGTCCTGAGACCACTTATTAAGTTGAAAATCATGCATCTCATCCACACCCTATGAGTTAAAGTTCACAATTTATGTATATAACAACATTCTCTAATTCACTTGAAAAATTAGTTATGTTAACATTTCATGTTTAACTGTGTTTAAACTTAATGAGCAACGTTTATAAACAAGTTTTAACATGTATTGTAATATTACAGTGATAACTGTTTTGTGTACATATTTACTATAAGCGCAGCATCACTATGATAATAATGCAAAAACAGTGATCATACTGTCAGATACACATACATACCATACATACATACAAAAAATAAAAAATTAAAAAAAAAAATCTAGACCCATCACAATTATAAACTTTATCAAGTGAAATCATTAAATTCGTTTTAAATGGCGGGCTCACATAATTTCCATTATCATTTTTAAATTATTAAAAAGAAAATTTTGTTTGTATTCCATTCTGTTGTAATTGCCACTAATGCTTCTCGGTTTCATTCAACTTTGCGTCAGCACTTTATTCTTTTGCTTTTATTTGTTTGCCTTTTTTTTTAATTGAAAAATAAAAACGCAATTGCAAAATAATTTCCATATAGATAATTTTGAAGGTGTTAAGTGATAAAGTTTGCAATTACTGTTAATTGTCAATTTGAATAATATAAAAATTAAATTAACTAATTCAATAATCAATCAATAGTATTTGAAATAATCAATTATTCAAAACATTAAACGATTTCTTTTGCCCCACATTCATTATTAAAAAGCAAAAGTAATTGCCACCGAACGTGAGTAGTTTGGTGGAGCGTTGAAAAGTTATTTGTCGTTAAATGATTATCGTATATTGATGCTGATTGTCCGTTTTTTTATTAATTGTAAAGCTTTTACATTGAAAGATGACGTAGTAATACTAATAACAAGTATGTTCAAATTATTCACACCAAGATAATAATAATTCATTGAATATAATTGAAAGTTATGAACTCTCATGGTAGCATAGTAGGAAAACAATAAGACATTAGTTCAATCTTGTGAATCGAGTTGAATACCGTGGCAATGGTTACGACTCATGAAGTGTGGATAAATCATGTCTGTCCATCATGTTATTTTTGATAGCTTATAATTGAAGAATGAGTAAAATTTCTTTTAAAGAAAATTGTAGACAAATAAGTCATATATTATTTAATTAATTGCGTGATACTTTTGCACTAATCTTATAATAAATAAATGTACAATTTCAAATATTATAATTATTTATAATTTTTTTATTATCTAAATATATAATAAAATTTTTTATCCATGCATTGGATAATTGGACAATTATTTACTCGAATTCAAGTAAGGGTAACTTTAGAAAACACAATCGATCCAACTCATTTCATCAGTTCATTGTTATAATTTATATAATTGTATATCGATTAAAATATTATAAAAAATTAATTCCGTGCAACGCATGTGCAAAAATATTAGTATTACTAATATTAGTAATATATACTAATATTAGTATATTAATAGTAGGGATTAATTTATTAAGAAGCGGCAAAATAGTAGGCCTAGTCCTAGAACTATGAGATGATTATATGAGTTCGTAGTTCGTAAACAGTGCACCTACTTGCCTGTCACAAACTTCCAAATTCCTTCCATCTTCGAACTTCAAACTCTGATAAAGCAAAGCGCTTTGTCACTACCTCCACCGCGCTTGCTTAGCGTGACTACGTAGCGTCTTCTTTCTCCGTGTATATATATATATATTGGCGGCGTATCTTTCCTTTTCTAGAAGTGGAGAGACGAAAATTGAGAGAAATTCAGGAATTGAGCTTGCGAATTCGGCGAATTCAGGTCGCTTCTCATTTTTCTCTATTTCTCTGTTGCATGGAAGTAATTTGAATTTCTGTTTCGGTTTCTAGGGAATTCTCTCAGTTTCTGTGGAATTTTTGTTTTGTTCAGGAGTTTAGCAAGTGTTTTTTGTGAGCTCGGTATTGAGGTGGCGATGGCGATCAATGAGACTCCGCTGGAGAGTTCCGGAGTAGGGCAGGGGAGTGGAGGTGAGGTTGGGGATAGTGGTAGTGAGAGTAGCAATGTGAGGAACTGTGATTTAATTCAGAAGCTGCGGAGGAGACGGGGGTTGGAGGCGGCGGCGGATGCGGTTGTGGTGGACGGCGACGCGAAGTCGGCGGCGGCGGAGGATAAGAGTGAGATCAGAAGCGTCGGTGGAGGAATGGAGTCGGTGGGTGAATCGGGGAACAAATTCAGTGATGGGAATGATCAAAATGGTGGTAATGGCGGTGGGAGCAGAGAAGCGGATGATGGAATGTCGTTTAAGGTTTCGTATAGGGCGTCGTCACCTGCTCACCGCCGAATTAAGGAGAGTCCTCTAAGCTCCGACGCCATTTTCAGACAGGTATACATTGTTCAACTAGCTATATGGACGGACCTCTATAATTTTTTATTTTTTTTTTCCCCTTTCCTGAACATGTGTGCAAATACCATGAGTTCTATTGTGTATTGGTTCTTCAAAATATTTCTTCAATTTGGACTCCTTTACTGTAGTTAAATCTACTAGTTTTTGGATGAGTTCGATTATGTGTTGGTTCCAAAATATTTCTTTCAATTTGGACTCTTTTACTGTAGTTAAACCTGCTAGTTTTGAAAGGAATTACACTGTGGTTGGACCTTAAAATTCCTGGCTTTTACCACATAGGGGAAAAGAAATAAAGATTGGAGCTTGAGCTTTAATGAATTATTCCCTGTAGTTTAAGTTAGTGGTCTTAGCCTGTCAGCTTTCAGTAGGAGATTTTGTGAAGTCTTTGGTGGCTATTTTAGCTTGCCTTTTCTTTCTTTCAGTTAGTTGTCTTAGCCAGTTAGCTTTCAGTAGGAAATTTTGTGAAGTTTTTGGTGGCTATTTTAGCTTGCCTTTTCTTTCTTTGAGTTAGTGGTCTTAGCCAGTCAGCTTTCAGTGGGAGGTTTTGTGAAGTTTTTGGTGGCTATTTTAGCTTGCAGTTTCTTTCTTTAGTTAAGTGTCTGTATGCATAAGTTAAATTTCTTACCAGGGTTCCAGAGAGAAAAAAGGCAAACTTGTGAAGCTTAGATCCTCTAAGATTGAAACTGCAGTGTAATTAAGCAAGTGCAGTGGCTCAAGTGATGTTTTAGTGCATGGTCAAGTTGGGTGAGAAATTTTCTTTTTGGAAAGAATTGTAGGGACTTGATGTGTTGCATGCTAGGGTTGCTTACTTTCTTACTTGGACAGACTAGAATGCACTCCCTTGCTATGTAATACCCACATGTGATTCATAAGAATGAAAAAAAAATATTATTACTGGTTGAGGAAAAAGCACATGATATTTGTGATCTTGATTTACTCATTTACCATAAATGTCCTTAACATACTTTAAATTATGTGATCTTTAGTGCAAAATCATAAATTTGTTGTCTTTCTGGGCACGTACAACACACCACTTTGTATTACGTGATTTGGCCATTAAGTGACCCTGAGTAACTAAAACCAATTGAATGTAAGTTAAAAGGGCCAGAAGGACAAACTCAAGCATAAAGTCATAGATTGAGATTCTGCACTATTGTCGGACTTCTTTTGACTCAACTCTATGTAGTGTTTGTTCACTTGTTAATGATTCTTTTGACTCAAATTCCATGAATTTCACCTATTCCCAAGCCACTTAAGATACTGGTTAAAAAAATGAAGGCACTTTATGACAGGATGATCTTATGAGTCTGACATAAGCCAAGAAGTCAGTGGCCAAGTTGAGTTTAATCCTTTGTGAATGATAGTCTCCCTGTAAACAGAAATGTTCTCAGGAACAGTAAAAGATAGACTTCTGCAAACGCATTTGTGAAGGAGGCCATTTTAACTTTGGGTGTGAACATTTGTGGTCAATTGGAAATTATAGAACTCACTATCTCTGATATTTTGATTGCTTTAGTACAAATCATCCCCAAAGTGCTTTGCAATAGAATAATCTAAACTAATAGGTCTTTATTTGTGCGTTATGGAAAGCATTTTACATTGCTTCAAGTACATTTGTAATTTTAACAACTGTTTGCAACTTATAACAGAGCCATGCAGGTCTCTTCAATCTCTGTATAGTTGTGCTTGTTGCTGTAAACAGCAGGCTGATTATTGAAAATCTGATGAAGGTTTGTTTCTTTTTATGAATTTTCCTTTTTGATTTGTATATGTAAACATCATAAATGTAATACCAAATACATCATCCTCATGAAACTTAATTGTTTCATTTCACATATAAATTAACTACTTCAGTTTTATCTCAGCAATATAAGATATAATCTTTGAGAAACTTTACATACTTGACTGGCTGATGACAAACTTATGACTACTATTGCAGTATGGGCTGTTAATAAGGATGGGCTTTTGGTTTAGTTCGAAATCCTTAATGGATTGGCCAGTTCTAATGTGCTGGTAATTTATCTAAAACCTTCTGCTTGGAGTTCTTACTGTGTTTCTAGCATGCTTTTCTGATCTCTATGGCTTATGTTTGAGTTGCAGCCTCAGTCTGCCAATTTTTCCAATCACTGCTTTTCTTGTTGAGAAGCTTGTCCAAAAGAAGCGTATAATTGACCCAGTAAGTTAGATCTTTTTCCTTATGGAATTCTTATGTATTGTTTTTTGTTGGGAAGTGCTTCATATGTAGTGAGGAGGTGACCAGTTGATGCTTAAAAGTACATACTTATTGAAAACCTTGTGTAATACTTTCTTGTTCTAATACCACTGTAATGTTGCAGGTTGCAGTCGTTTTACACATGATGATTACAACTGCTGCCATTGTCTATCCAGTTCTTGTCATTCTATGGTTCGTTTTTGTTAAAGTATAGTGTATAAACTATTAATAGTGTATAAACTATTAGTAGCGGAATCCTTATATTAAGGCTAGTGGAGCACTAGCATGTATTAGGGCAGGATTTAGGGAGTCTTGTCTCTCCCTCTCTCCTATATATGTGTATCAGTTTATGCAGTGAAGAACAAACAGAAAACACAGAAATATATTAGCTTTTCTCCCCATTTTAGTTTCTTAACATGGTATCAGAGCCTACTGGGCATTGATCGGAGCAAAGAGGCGACGCCGCCGGAGGAAGCGAAGCGGCGAACGGAGCCTTCACGCGCCACCGCTGACCGGAGCTCCGGCGACCAAGCGCCGGCGCGTGGGGGCGCGTGAGGCCGTTTCCGGCAAGGTTTCCGGCAGAAATTTGTCTTGTTCGTCTCGTTTTAGTGAGCCCATTCCATCATGATGTCACTGCTGCCCGTCTTCAGTAGCTTTTGCGATTTTGTCCCCCTCTTTCTCTCACTTTCGGTGCAGCAGAACAGCTACAGCAACGGAGACCTTTTGACCTCCATCTTTTCCGGCGAAGGCAGCTGCGGCGAGCAGTCGTGGCCAGCGAAGATTTCCGGCAGTGGTTGGTGATGAGCACCGACCGCTATTGTTGAAGATGATGAAGTAATGGTGTTGTTGATGTTGGAAGTGTTATGAGGAGGGAGGATCTCTTTGCAGTAGGTTTGTTGGGCAGCAGGTTTTGGGTATTGTGTGTTTTGGTTTTATTTTGATGGTGGAATGAAGGGGAATAATTGGGCAGTAGATTGTGTTGTTTAGTTTGTTTTAATTTAATTTGGTATTAAGTTTAGTTTATGTGATGTTTGGGTCATGGGATTCATCTCATATTTATAGTCATGCTATGGTGTGAGTGGGAGGTGCGTTGTGGTGTTTAATTGGGATGGTGGCATTCCTTCATTAGAGAAGAGAAGTAGCATCAGCTTTGATAGCCGAATGATAGTAGGCTTTGTGGTCAAGTTGACAGCTTTGGTAGCCGAATGAGAGTATGCTTTGCGGTTAACACCTTTAGTGGCCGAATGAGAGTAGGCTTTGTGGTCAACTAGAATTGAAATCTTTGGTGACAGGAGGATCCATTTGAAGGACCATCCGATTGCATCACAACAGTAAGGTTTTTAGCAGTAAACCTAAGGCAGTACAGCTTGTTCATTCTGAAGAAACAGGGGTGCTGCAGGATGGACAGCACGGTTGTCAGGAGAGGTGCGGACCTGGCATATGCCCGTGGCATTATGAAATGTCGGCGGATGAAGAAGAATGGTTCAGGATGAACCAGTTTTTGTGCCAGAATGAACAAGTAGTTTGCGACTTGGGTATTGGTCTCTAGATGTAATGTCCTATGACTCATGCAAGATATTTGTAACAAGCTGCAGCATGATTGATATCTATGCTCCAGCTTGAGGGGGAGTGTTAAAGTATAGTGTATAAACTATTAATAGTGTATAAACTATTAGTAGCGGAATCCTTATATTAAGGCTAGTGGAGCACTAGCATGTATTAGGGCAGGATTTAGGGAGTCTTGTCTCTCCCTCTCTCCTATATATGTGTATCAGTTTATGCAGTGAAGAACAAACAGAAAACACAGAAATATATTAGCTTTTCTCCCCATTTTAGTTTCTTAACAGTTTTCTACTTGTGAAGTTCTAATCTCTACCTCCTCTAGGAGAGGTTTCATTGAGCTATTGATGATGAGATTCTGATACAAAGGTGTGGAAGGAGTGCGTATGAGTTTAATGAGTTTCTTCATTTTGGAATTGTCCAGGTGTGATCCTGCAATTACATCGGGTGTCACGTTGATGCTTTTTGCTTGCACCATGTTGTTAAAACTGATTTCTTATGCTCATACAAACTATGATATGAGAGCACTGTCAAAGTCCCATCATAAGGTAATGCGTGAACTCTCCTTTCCAGCTAATTATATATCATGGTAGTTTGCATTTAATGTCCATCTTCCTTTTTTCGGCAAGGCTGGAATGCTTCACTTTAATGCATCATATTTTTTGGATCAATAAAACTGTTGATTTTTGTTCACTGGGCATAATGTTGTGGCAAGGGATTCAGAGATGTACTCAAAAATCATTCTATATAATTAAGCATGTTCTGCAGTTCATTCCACTTATTCAGTATGTTTTTTGGCAAATTTTATCAGCACTTACCATATTTTAAGCTTTCATACTTTTTTAGGGTGAATCGAACATGGATTATACTTATGAGGTTAGCTTCAAGAGCTTATTATACTTCATGGCTGCTCCAACGTTATGTTATCAGGTGATACCATAATAGTGTTGCATCTATATCTTTTCTGGACATTCAGTTTTCTTGTTCGTGTTTGAGATTTTCTGATCTACTGTTTCCATATTGGTGTATTGTTATTTGCAGTTGAGCTATCCTCGTAATGCATGCATTCGTAAGCGTTGGGTGGCAAGTCTCCTAGTCAAGTTTATAATATTTGCAGGTTTGATGGGATTTATCATAGAACAGGTGATTTTCAATTCCCCTTCAAGAATGATATTTTGTCCTACTAAAGAGTTTTGCTGATTTCTTTTTTTGGTCATCATGTGCAGTATATCAACCCAATTGTGCGAAATTCACAACACCCTTTGAAAGGAAATCTTTTATATGCCATAGAGAGGGTCTTGAAGCTTTCGGTTCCTAACTTATATGTCTGGCTCTGCATGTTCTACTGCTTCTTTCATCTTTGGTATGACCTATTCTTGGTAGCATATAACGATCCTTTGTTTTTCGTTTGATCTTTCGATGTTTTTTATGATCAAATTGATCTGATCATCTTACACGTGCTACTATGATGCAGGCTAAATATACTTGCAGAGCTACTGCGTTTTGGTGATCGTGAATTTTACAAAGATTGGTGGAATGCCAGAACGATTGATGAGGTGAGTCTTGCGTGTACACTTTCATCTTATGTATTTAATAGTTGTCATTTCACGAGTGGTTAGAAGCCTGATCGATTCTTTTATTTTATTGCACTCGCTTGGCTGCTGTAATCAGTACTGGAGAATGTGGAATATGGTACGTTTTCTTTTTGCATAAAATTTATTTCCTACGACTAAATTTGGAATCACCTTGCTTAGTCCAATAAATTGATTTGCAAGTGATTTTCTTTCTTACTTTCGGGCTCTAAAACATTTGCTTTCGATGAGAATTGCAACGTACCTCCATCTGACTCTAACAAAGGGATCAGAGAGCTAGCTCGTACTAAGTTGTTCAGTTCATTATTAATTTGAGTTTCTTTCGATTTTGATGATGGCAGCCTGTTCATAAGTGGATGGTTCGACATGTATACTTTCCTTGCTTAAGAATTGGCATACCAAAGGTAAATCTTTTCTAAATTCTGAATCAATTTGAAATATAAGATATAGATCATCTCTGTTTAATATTCACTTGTTTGGTGCAACCTTCGTGCAGGGGGTGGCAATTTTGATTGTCTTTTTCATATCTGCTGCTTTCCATGAGGTATGGTTGCTTCCTTTTTGCATATATCTCAGCTTCTGAGTCAATTTATTTGGCGTTAACATGACATAGAAACGTTTGTTTACCTGCTGCAGCTCTGTATTGCGGTTCCATGTCATATGTTCAAATGTTGGGCATTCATTGGAATCATGTTTCAGGTGAGTCTTTCAGTATCAAAAAATCATTCTACCCTTAAAAAATCATATTGTGCAAGTGTGAGTGATAAATTGTAATATCTTCTACTCTTCAGGTTCCCTTAGTCATACTGACGAATTTGCTCCAAAACAAATTCAGAAGCCCTATGGTATGTATTTTCAACCAGATTTTCTGAGCCTTTTGAAATTTTTTATTAGACGTTTTGCTGCTGTTATGTAGTATCATAGCATAAATACACAAGTCTATCATATCATAGCATGCATAAATATTTGGCAATAGCCAGTATGATGATGTTCAATCTTCGTGCAACTGTTGTGCACATATAACTTCTTTTTTTTTTAAAAAAAAATAAATTATAAATTATTTGTTGAATTCTTGAGAAGTATATATATAAGATGAGGTGATTAAATTGATAGTGTATGTGTATGTGTATGTCAGGTGGGGAATATGATATTCTGGAGCTTTTTTAGCATATTCGGTCAGCCCATGTGTGTGCTTCTGTATTACCATGACATGATGAACCGAAAGCTAAATGACCAGGGTTAACCTCTCTTTTCTCTTTCTGTAAAAACAAAAAGAAAAAGAAAAAAAAATGTAAAGTTTTTTTTTTGGCCCTGTGGGGTTTGTTTTATAATATATAGTTCTATCGTCTGTAGTATATCTTTGCACAATGTGTATGTGCGGGTTCTGTGCAGCTCTGAGTTTAGAGTTATGAGTTTAGTATAATGTAATAGACAATGAAATATGTTTCTCATCTTCCTCCTTTTTGTTTTTTTCATTCCTAATTTTTTAATTTTTTCTTCTATTACTTCACTTCTCATATGCTTTTGCACTTTTTTTTTATTTTTTTTTATAACAGTATGTTGAGTGTTATTTATTCGTATTATAATCTCTCTGAGTTGCGCACGACGCGAAGAAATAAAATCCAAACGTGTTTATGTGATTAAACATGTTTGTATTTTCATTCACTCTGGATACAGTGAGAGAATTTTAGGGCATCGTAGTTCATGACTTCAATATTCTTCGAAATGACATTAGACCTCTACTCATAATTTAATGGGCATCGTAGTTCCTCTTAATTTAACTTTCTCATTGTGTCTAAAAATAAAAAATCACTTCTTAACTTGGTTAGTTGATTTGTCAGTCCAATCAAGTGATTTTTTAATTATCCAGTTAGTCAAGCATGATGCATCAAGTCGGAAAATATTTTACTCCTAGACGGCTAGACCACGCTTAGCATTACTCAAAGGAAACTGCAGCTGCAGGCAAGTTATCAACAACAAAACGTTAAAGAATGTATTATATGCACTACATTTGACATTCAACTCAAACACTACATTTGACATTCAACTCAAAACTAAGAACGTTACTATAGAAATTAAAAGAATAAGGGGCCAAGGGGCGAGGCAGCGAGCATGAACATATAGCATAACAAAACCCAAATTTACAGCATCAGTACTCTGACAGATGTAGATTTTCATTAAAGGGCATGCTAATATATATATAGAATTATCAGCCTGTATGCACTAGCACAATCTCTATCTATTTATTGGCTATGGATCCTTACCAGCACATATGTCAACCTCTAGTTTCCTGGTGCACACTCAAATTTCAAGACGATTCAACTCCGGGAATCAGATATAGGCAGAAATGTCCAGCACGAGTCAAAGATTTACAAGAATGTGAATGTTGTATATGCACTCAATGGTTAGTTGCCTTCTCTTTATCATCAAAGCGCAGGGTTTCTATTCCCCTCAGAGTGGACTCGTAGTTCTTCATACCTGATGAAATGTTTCTGGCAGAAGTATGTTTGGGGTCAGAGGACCCACCAAGTGGAGAGCTTCTTTGTCCACTTGACAATTTCAGTATGGTCCCTGGATTTGTGTCTGGGGTTCGAGACCGTGTAGGGTCAGAATCATTTCCAATAGTCAACGTTTCACGGCTACCAGAGACTGCTGCTCGCCTCATTGATCCACTTGATCTTCCCATGAATGTGGAACTCGATAGCTGCAAGGTTCATTCAATTTATTGCAACGTAAGACATAAATAATTCTAACCAAATGCCAAATACTGAATTTTTTTGTCTAAAATTCTGTGTTGGAGAAGTTATACTGCCACAGAAAAGTTATACTGATCACAGTTCTTAGATAGGCTATGGAACGGTTGGGTATATCAAGGCATTGTGTTAAAGATGCATGTCATCTAAGTAACCTTTGCTTTTCAATTATGTATCAACTTACCACAGCATCTTTGTTTGCAAAGTCAATTCCAATGGGATTCTTCTGCTTAGATAAACTTCCTGCATTTACAAGTGCCCCAGAATTCCTTCGGGAGGGATCAGCTAATTGTCTTGTTTCTTCCTCACCTGCAAAAATTAAGAGGACTAAATATCTTAGAGAGTTTAAACATGCAGAGGATAGTTATAAATGTAAAGAATAAGAATATTTCATCTTGCAAGTAGTTGCAGAGTGAATTTATAAGTTCAAACTAATGAGTAAACACAGACAGGGTAAGTTACCAGACTGGTGTTCAACATTGGGGATCACAGGAGGCATCCCTGAGCTTGTTCCAGCACCAGGACCCTAACACAAGCAACAATATTTAGAGATGAAATGCATATCATAAATTTCAACCGCATAAACCTTGCATGCATATCATAAATTTCAACCGCATAAACCTTGCTACTTACAAGAGGTCGAGAGGGAGGAGTTGCAATCTGTGATTGCTGATACTTCAATATAGTCCAATCAAAAACATAGTCAAATTGGAATCCTGCAAATGCAAATTTAAAATTAATCATATTGATTCTATTTTCATTTAATTTCTCTGCTAATTAGACAATGCATGATACTATTAGGTGAAATTAAGATCATAGTCTTCAGCTAATCTTATTTACCTTCACGGATAAAGAGATCGCGGAAAATTCTCTTCAGATAAGCGTAATCGGGTTTGTCTTCAAAGCGAAGTGAACGACAGTAATGGAAATATGAAGCAAATTCTGAAGGATAGCCACGGCATAAGACCTGCAAAAGATAATAAGCACTCATGCATTCTCAAAAGTCAAAACCAAGCAAACATGACATATCAAAGTCAAGTTAGCTTGTACATTACCTCAATAGATGTTGAAACCTTCTTTTCACTAATCCTCTCATACTTCTGTTTCTTAGTTCCTGCTTTTAGTCCCTGCCAAGGAAGACTGCAAAAAATAGATGTTAAAAGAGAAGATGCCAACAAAAGAAGACAAGGCAGAAATGGAGTATACAGCAATTATCACCTTCCTCTTAGGAAGTACATTAGAACGTATCCAAGAGATTCCAAATCATCCCTCCTGCTTTGTTCTATAGCGTAAATAATAGTACAGGTTAGTGATAAGAAGCAATAGCAGGAAGATAACAACAAAGTCAACACAAGCAGCACACTTACCAATACCAAGGTGAGTGTTCATGCTTGCATATCTAGCAGTTCCTGTCAAATTTTTGTTTTCTCTGCATCATTCACAACACTCATTATTACATCAAAATATCCCAACATCAGAATGTATGATCAGTAGAAGCAGTACTACCAGGGAATTAATGATTTAAGAGGAGGCATGTCTATAATCAAGGAGCAAGGAAATCACAAACTCAATAAATCTCTAAAATACCAACATATATGCTAACTTTCAGCATGCAGTCCAGAAGTAAGGGAAAATGCAATCTAAATCACTCTAAGAAATGACTTGTGCATGTGCATATATCTTGGCAAATGGCAATTATGGTTTTATAAATCATTATTGCATATTGTGCAATCACAGTATAAAACTACAAAAGAATATGACCCAAACTCTGTGTATTTTGATAATCTCAACAGCTGAAAGGAAGAGAACAGATTAGCAAACATGCTAAAGACTTTCCTGAAACTATATTAAGGAAAGTGAAGGAAAGAAAATTACAGCCCATCTCACCCTTAAACAAAATCTACAAATAAGAAAATCCTACCCTTTCTTCTAAAAAACCTAACCACATCCCTTAACAACAAATGTTCCGTGCAAGTCATAGTGTAAATGTGCAACTTCACTTTATGTTTTGGAAAAATTAAAATTAAACAGAAAACACAGAGAAGATCCTTCAGCAACAAATGTTCTACACAAGGCATCGTGCAAATGTGCAACTTCATTTTATGTTTTAAAAAAAAAATTGCAGCAGATCTTCAACGATGCTCAGTCATAATATTGTAGAAAACTCTTTGCATATAAAGGGAAAGTGGTACTAAAACAGTTGTCCAGAAACAGCAATCTCAGACAATAAAAAAGTTAATATCCAGCTAATTTGAGAAGACATAGAAGTAGCTGGCTAGCAGCAGTTAGTATGGAGTACTGCCTACTACTCCTATAGCCATATATGATTTACAGAACTGCACACACACACACACATATGAACCTGAATAAAGCAGTTAATAGTCACTCTACCTGTAAGGAATGTGTTGGTGAGTAGAAGTATCTCGGTACTTCTTAGCCAGACCAAAGTCAATTATGTAGACCTGTTTTTTTAGTAAAAATAAATGTGATGTATAAAAAAGTCTAAGCACACACACATATACAAACCCCTGCACGAAAATACTTGAAATAGCAGAATAACAATCAGAATACCTGATTTGCACGTCTTCCCAAGCCCATAAGAAAATTGTCTGGTTTGATATCTCGATGCAAAAAGGATTTAGTGTGTACAAATTCAACACGATTTATCTGTGGTAAAGAAAAGAACATCATATTAAAGAGTTTGAAGTTTAATTAAGTCCGCAAAACATAAGATAAACTAAGAAATAAGAATTAACCATTTGATCTGCGAGCATTAGAACTGTCTTCAGAGAAAGTTTCCTACTNGCGAGCATTAGAACTGTCTTCAGAGAAAGTTTCCTACTGCAGAAGTTAAAAAGATCTTCAAGACTCGGTCCAAGTAAATCCATGACCAGAACATTGTAGTCTCCTTCCACACCAAACCATCTCACATTTGGTACTCCAGCTACAACATTAGAACAATCACATCAGAACTCCAATATTATCAACTAACTTAAAATGACTTGAAAGAAAACAAACTACTGATTTCATTACTTCCTCCTTGTAGAATTCTGTATAATTTTGACTCATACAACAATTGAGGATGTTTTGTCTTGACATTTTCCTACAATATAAAAAACAATATCAGTTTTGCAGTGTGGTTAGAGAATGTACAGCTACTATGAGGTATAAAGAAAGGTATTGGGTCAAGCAATAAACAAAGCTTTCATTTTTTGACATTCAGAGAACAAAGATTATTTCCAATTTTGGCAAGTGTTGATAATGGGTCAATTTGAGATCAATGATCTGCTTAGCAAAAGACACATCAGTATCAAGTAATGACTGAATACATCCACAAACTGGAAAGGTTTTCAATATGTGGTGAGATACATCAAATTGAAAGGAATCCAATTTCATAAACAGTACATAGAGCAGGGCAAATTTTTATGCAACAGCTCAGTGAAAGAGTGTAACAAATATAAGCTGAAAATTGACATTACACTAGTGTAATATATGCAATTTCATAACAAGTCTCAAACTATCCCCTTTCCATTAACAGCCACAAGGCAACAGCTTCTCAAATGTGATTATCCAAAGTGTAGCAGCAGAGAACTGTTAATATTAACTTGGTATCACTCCCGGTAAACTTCTATTCCAATACCAGCTTAAATGCTTCAATCAAGAACTTAGAACTCAAATTAAAGCATGAAACACAACTATACTTCACTAAAATCCACCTCTTTTAAGTAATCAAAAGCCTGAACTCAAGTATACACTGTTATAAACATTTTTCAGATTCAGCACCAGTATAACTAGCTCTGTTATAGAAAACTTCCAAGTCAACCCCCAACCAAGCTTAATTTCCAGTTCACTAGATCAACAACAATTAATTACTAGACTAAGCTTCTAAGGAAATCAACTCACAAGCTTAATTGCCAGTTCCTCATTAGTTTGTATATTAGTACCTGCATCAATGAACCCAAAAAACAACAATTAATGACTTAATCAACTCATTTTCCAAACACACCGAAAATATACACCCAACATTAAATTAAGAGCAGCAAATTATTCAAGAATGCAGAAAAACAAACCGAGGTAGATCTCTCCAAACGATCCGCTGCCGATTTTGCGCCCGAGTCGATACTTGTTACCTACACGAGGCTCCATCCACTGAAGAAGACTTAAGGTATGTACAGTAGAAGTACCAAAAAAAAACCCCCCAAAATTGAATGTTTTCTACAAGGAGATCTAGAATATAGTGAAATTGTGTTTGATTTTTTTTTTTGTTTTTCTCCTCACCGTGTCTGTCTACAATCTATCTATCTATCTATCTATCTGCACAAAGGTAGGGTTAGGTTGAAGCAGGTGGGAAGAAGAGAGAGAAAAGGAATTGCGTAAAACTTTCTCTCTCTATATTTATAGCATCTCTCTACATATATGCTTTCCTGTTCCCTCTCTGTCTATATTTAACGACCTCGTCGACTCGTCGTCACGTTTCGGTCCAAGGAAGCTGAAAACCAGAGGGGGACTGTGTAGTCCGTGTATGGGCTTGACTTCACGCGTAGACCCCGCGCGTGACGCTTGCTTCTCTGCCGCACCCGGTTCCCGCCACGTGACCTTTATGGACCGCTGCCGGAGGGAATTCACACCACGTGCACGATTTTCACATTTCACCGATTCTCTTTTGTTTTTCTTATTTTCTTATGAATTAAGAATAGTGTTGTGATATAATCTTTATTAATATTAATTTTTTTAAAAAAATATATTAATATTAAATTTAAACCCAACATATTTAGCATGGAATACTCACTTAAAATTATGTAATTATTAAGATTGACTTTATTATAATGTAGTATCTGTCACAAATAATCAATATTGTCCTCACTAGAATTCAAACTCATAACTTCTCATTTAAAAAAGTCACTCTGTACCATTAAACCACAAGATCATTGACATTATCTAACTAATGTAACCCTAACAATCACAATAGTTGCTTGGATGTGTCAGATCTTTTGTCTAATCAATAGAAATATAACCCAACTTTCAAATTTCAATTTGGTAAATTTCAACATCACCCATAAAAAGAGATTATTATGTATTAGCTTATTGTTTGACTCATTAAAAAAATAATCAATTGAAAAGAATATTAGAATACCTTTGACATCATCCTCTCAATAGATTAATGAAGACTGGACTTTCTATCCCTTGTTTTTCTGGAAATAATTGACTTTTTCTTGATACAATTGCAGCCAGAATTGACTATTTAACACATCAGTCAATCTTATTGAAACTTGAATGAAGACAAAATATTTTTGTTTGCCCTATAATAAATTTTCTTCTGTCTCTTGAACAAATGGAATATACTTTGGATTTATTTAGAGAAAATAAAATTCTGCCTTACTATAAGCCTATATTACAAACATTACAAGTCATTACAGCAGCCAAATAAACATAGAAACCTGTAGTAAAACTAGAGAGAGTCATTAAGAGTTACCCTATTTACAGGGTGATTTATACTTCAGATTTCTGATGCAAGTCCTGCCAGCAACAGCTTCATTTCCAAGTAATCAAAGCTCAGTAATTTCTGACATTCTAAGAATATGGTCCACATTGCAACCATGTCCTATGCCATTAGCACAATTTCGCCATTTTCACCTGCCGGGGTGAAGAAAAGGAAGAAAGCTAAGTGTCAGAGAAGATCGTCGTTATGACTATATATGCAACAGGGAAATAATAGAAGCCATGTGTGCAATCCATTTTCCTAAAACATTACATTTTTCAAAGATTTCCTTTGCCAACTGAAGCAGCACGTTACTGTCTTCAGCCATTCGCGAGACCCTCTCGGCCTCTTTGACTGCTTCGGCTGCCACGAACGATTTGTTTTCTGCTTCTGCAATCCTATAGGCAGCTGACACGGCTGCTTCTTCAACTGTGTTGCCAAGATAGCAAGTTTTTTGGTTTTGGTTTTGGTTTTGGTTTTGGTTGTGTCTTGACCAACTTTCCTTTTGCTTAGGGGATCCAAGCAATTCTTTCTTGATCCTAAAGCAGTTCTGAATCTGTATCCAGAATTTCGAAACCAAAATTAGCAAAATTCATGTTAAATTGACTATAACGTCACAAGCAAACTTGTACATACCGATTACAAATGTTATGAACAAATCACTTTTTTTTTGTGACAACAGTATTATGGAGTAACCAGCTTGGTTGGTGTGAGTAGCCGTACACTCTCATCCCTTAAGAGAGATTGGGAGTTCAAAACCCCCACTCGTATGGAAAAACCAATATAGCCAACACTTTGCCCCTTAATTGGGCTAGCCCTATAGTTAGGGTCTACTCAAGATACTTTGTGGTCTAACAAAAAAAGAATTATGGAGTACCTTTTCAAGCTTTTCTTGCTGAATGAGCTTCCTCAGCCTAGAACTCAGTAACCTTCTGAAATTTTGGGGAACCTCATGCCTTTGCTGGATATAACATAAATCATGAGCTACTATAAGTCAAGATAAGATCAAATCGAATTTACGATATGTAAGGGCTGGCATTCCTGTTATTCCCCATTCTTCTTTTAATCAGTGTAAATAAAGAGTATGGTCTGGCCCATGTGCATTATAGCCCAATTAAGAAACACTAGCTCAATCTTAGTTTATAACAATATGTATACCTCAATAAATCGTACAATTGTACTTGTGTCTGATCCATCTGGGTCTTTCAAAGTTGAAAGAGCTTCATAAATCATTGCATTGTACCTGAAAAACAGAGTAATACACTATCATAACTAGGAAAAAAAAGATCCATCCTCTGCAAGAACAGGGAAAAGGGAAATAATTTCCACAAGATATGTACGGAAACTAAAAGTGATAACTGATTAACTTTTTCTTTCATGCATACGAGGGTATATTTTCTTCATCAGGGAATGAAGTAAATAATTACTGGCTAAAATTTAAGCTGATAAAACTACTCGTGAACCCCCATTCTTTTTACGGTTAAAGAGGATTTAGCAGCATGCTTCTTATTGAGCTTCTACAAAAACTGACATAAAAATGTAATTTCTTTATTGAGCTTTTCAACATATAAAAGTTCAAACAGTTCAGCCTGCATAAAGTGCATGTGTCCTGCAAAGCGCACATCAGATTAATGAGATTATCAAGATTATGGATTACATGATCTACACTTTACATTCAACAATTTATTATTTGAAAATAGAATTATGGATTAAAATATTTAGACCTTGGAGTTGATTTTGGATAATTCATAAACAATAATAGTACACTTTATCAATAATCCATACAAGAAACTATATTTTTTCACAGTTGTAGTAGCCCTTTGCTGAAAACCATGTTCTTTATCTACTCTGCACAGAAAGCTCTTCAACTATACTTATAACCCACAACTTCAGCTTGAATGGAATGAGTTTTCACCCCGATATGCATAGTGACTAGAAATGTTTTTCTTAAGTCATCGGTCTTTATTGACAGAATATAATTATCTTCTCACTTTTACAATCTTCTTCAACTTTCAGACACTTAGTTTACTAGAAATCAAAGTCATAGTCCAGAAAAGAAAACAAATGTCAATTCTACATACAAAAATGCCTACATATGCATTGCAATGGAATAGAAAAACGAACCTACTTTGAAGCAGTTTTTCCATCCAATAAACATTTCGTGTTATCCTCAACGATAGCATCTGTGGCTACATCATCTGAAGCTGGAATGGAAGAAACAGGAGTTTGCGCATTAGGAACTGGAGTGACTGAAGAATCAGGATTGGCCTTCACTTTTGGTGTTCTTGATTTATCCCTTGGATTTTGCCCATTGGCACTAACATTAAGATTCCTCCATTTATCCTATTAAACAAAGTATGGTAAACTTCCGATCTTAAGTTCTTTTAACAATTGATGAATGTAGCAACATAACCCCAATTCAATAGAAAGTGAACAACCATCTCAACTAAAAGTTGTAAATGTAAAATTCAAACTTAATCAATTTGAAAGAAACTCGTAAACTTTGCATAGCAAACAATCTTACAAGCACTTTATACACTTGGGCCACTTGGCGCTAAGACATCAATCAGGGACAACAAATTTTCACCACTACACAGTTTCCACCAGCCCTTTGGGGCCAATGGCGGAGCTGGCTCAATACAATGGAGAAGAGATGACTTTAGAACTGCATAATTGCTCAAGATAGGAGAGGTACAATGTCCTAACAATTTATGTACCTAGAGAACTTCTGGACATGTTTTAAAGTTTTGATGATCCAGATTAGCATACAGTCCTATAAATTTCACTCAACTCTTGCAGTCTCAGTAGGCAAATTGTTTACCTTACATTGTGGACCTGTTCCAAAATGACATTCAGATTATGTGTACTATAAATAAATTGAAGTTGCGTAATATGTTAAATGCATGTATAATTTATTAACTAGGAAAGTAATATGTTAACTGCATATACATTATGTTAATTGTATTAAGCAACAATTTATTAACTTAAGGTGGACTTGGTCTATGCACCTACTCTAAATGTCGTTTTAAACCATGATTCACAATGTAAGGTGGAACTAATACATGGTATAACAATTGTCTCAGGTAGGCACCCAATCTAGAACCACAAGAAAAAGGGCAAATTATCCCATGGACAAGGGTCTATATCTTGCATTGTAGACTTGGTCCAAAAATAATTAGCAGTTTTTGTACATTTAGCTATCATATTATGTGTAAGCAATTATCAAGTTATTTGTTTATCTATCCAGAAAATGTTAATTGTAGATATAGAATGTGAACTAAAGATACATAATTTTTGTACAGCAATATGAACCTGGTCCATGGTTATATAACAATTGATTCCAATATGGTCCAAAGTCATTCATAAAGCACACAACTTTAAACTCAAACTCAAACTCAAACTTCCTTCAATTATCTTCCCGGTAATCGCAATCAATTCCTGAATTGAAACCCATTGAAGAAACGAGCAAAGGGAGGGAAATAAAGCAATCAAGTTTGTTGAAGATAGAACCTTGAGATCAATGTTGGAACGAGAATAGAGGAGATGATTGAATTCGGGGTCTCTCTGAATGTTCTTCCACTTTCCAGCACCGTGCTTGGCCACGCCAGCTCGGAGAGCTTCTTCTTCCTCGGATGTCCATTTCTGTTTTGGGTTTCCCATTTCTTCCCTTTCCTATCCTATCCTATCCTAAAAGCCGCAGCCGCTTAAACCCTCCCGCTACTATTTATACTGAGATGCAGAAACAGTCTTGATTGAGGACTGAGGAGTAAATCTCTGCTAAATTCTAAAAATAACTAAGGACCAACTCATATTTCTATTCCCAGATTTATCTGGATTTGGAATGAAAGTAAATCTATGAATTAATTAAATTGGTCAAAAAAATATGTAATTTATGATCCATTTAGAAACCAATAAAATTACTTCCGACAATAGTTTTTTTTTTCTCCATATTTGAATATTTAAGAAAAATAAAATTAAAAGAAAATATTCTTTATAATCAACGGCAAAGGTCTACTTTAACTGAAAACATCTTTCTAAATTTTTAGTCAGAATACATTTTTTAAATACTTTATTTTTCAATATTTATCTTCTCTCTCATATATTTTCAAATTAGTTTTCGGATTATTATTACCACAACCATTACCATCACCATCGCCACCACTTATTACGGAGTATTATTATTGTTGTTGTCGACTTGTTGTTATTATTTCAATAAAATGAACCAACACAAAATATATATATATAATTTCTTACATCTAGTCAAACATTAAAAAAAATGATTTTTGACATTTAGCCAAATATTATGATATTAAATTATTTCCCATAAAATTACTCATTTTTTTAAAAATCTATTTTTTAGAAAACATATTCAAAGTTTTCAAACGGACCCTTAATTCATTTCACTTTCAATGGAAAGGCAAAAATCGACTACAATAATTTAGGTTGATTTACACTAACCATATCAATCAAAATCTAGTATAAAGTTCAAAATTTTGTGGTCACCAAAAAAGTTCAAACCCTAAACCCTTAGATGGACTAAATTTTTGAATTAACATTTTATTATTAAGTGACAATAAAATTATTACTGCATATTTTTCATTGATTACCATGAATTTGTTGTTTCCGGTCATCTGGGAATATATATGACAATAATAGTTTTTTTTTACTCCATTGAGGCTCAAAGCCAAACTCACAACCTCTTAAATCAGTGTGCAAAGGTGTCACTAGACCACAAGGTCTTGGCATGTATATTTATGCACAAATGCCAAAGCTAGATAACTCCTTTTTGGTATCTGCATTGTGTTTACAAATGCACTCAATGCATGCATGTATTTATATCCTAACTCTAAACTGTAATGGTGGTTACAACACCAGGCCAACTTCCAATGGATAAAATACATATAATATATATGGTGGTTATAATTGAATATTGACAGCTCGTTTGGTAACTCCAACAAGAAAAGAAAAGGGTAATATGAAAATTTTTTACTGTCTCTTCTTCATGAGGTAGAGCTACTTCACCTCACAAGGACAACAAATGTAGCCATGTAGGACCATGTTTGTCTAAAATGTTAGAAGATTCTAAAATAGCTTAACTCTTTTTTTTTTTGGTGAGTAAAATAGCTTAACTCTTATTGTGATTTTAGTTGTCATTTTCAATTTAAATTGTTATTATGTGTATCAAAAAAAGAAATTAAAATGAGGCTTACACCTAGTTATCAATATTACATGGTTAAAATTTACATTTTTTTAAACCTAAAAGCAACCAATATATATACACACTATTGAACTTTAGTCTTGAATTGCCTATTGTATATCAACAGCCAAAAATAATGAGTTTTTAAATTTTAAAACTACTATTGTTTTGACATTGGCATATGCTAAAAAAAATTATCTGATGCGGTAGTATTTGATTGATTTTTTTATTTGTTTATTAGATATACTCATTTTCAAGTCATTGTATGCTTAATCAATTCATAAACACCTAATCCAAATAAAGATTTGTTTTTAAGTGACGAGGGAAACTTGCAACCACTACTCGATGGATGTGCACTGAGTAAAATCCGTGGTGTTGTGACCCTAGCCGGAAAAGGATCACAATGAGATAAACCAACATATGGTACACATAGCTTACTGTCTCAAATCAAGAATGCCAAAATGTAAAATAGAGAATTTTATTAAATCACTCATATCTAAACTTAAGATGAAAAATAACATTATTTTTAGGATTAATATTTGATGCACCGCCGATGTAGAGATGCTATACACCGCGCGGTGAAGGAAAAGATGCCACATCATTTAAAAAAAAAAGGTCAATATTAACCGGGTCCTTTTTTGCAAAATATTTAAGACTTGTATTTAATTAGGAAACTCTTTATTTCTTATTAACAAAATATATTACTTTCCTAAACATATTTATTAATTATTATATATCTAATTTCCTAATCATTTTTATTAAATCTATATGTTAATCACACTCACGAGCATATTAATTTGAAGCCCTAATTCAATATAATTCCCAGGATTCATATGATAACACGCATATTAATTTTGAAGCTATAAATTTTTTTTGAAAGCAATTTTGAAGCTATATACGTGCAGTGTTATCAAATGAATCATGAGAATTATATTGAATTAGATGGCTTCATATTGAATTCATATGATAACGCATATATCAAAATTGCTTTCAAAATTGAATTAGATGGCTTCATATTGAATTCATATGATAACACTGCACACCCGCATATATATCAAAATTGCTTGTAAAAAAAAAAAAAAAACTTCAAAGTTAATATGCGTGCAGTGTTATCATATGAATCCTGGGAATTATATTGAATTAGATGGCTTCAAATTAATATGCTCGTGAGTGTGATTAAGATATAGATTTAATAAAAATTATTAAGAAATTAGATATATAATAATTAAGTAATAAATATGTTTAGGAAAGTTTCTCAAAAAAAAAAATGTTTAGGAAAGTAGATATATTTTGTTAATTAGAAATGAAGAGTTTCTTAATTAAATACAAGTCTTAAATATTTTGCAAAAAAAGACCCGGTTAATATTGACTTTTTTTTTTTAATGATGTGGCATCTTCTCCTTCACCGCCAGTGTATAGCATCTATACCTCAGCGGTGCGTCAAATATTAATCCTTATTTTTAAATTACAAATTAAGACGTGATGATAACTATCTCTTTAAAAGATTTTATTATGATTTCAACTATTCACCAAATTTTAACCATTAGTCTCCTCACTACTACAAATATAGCATATAACATCAGACATAATGTCAGTTTAATAAAAACCGATGTTGTTAGTAATTATATATATTTTATAAATAATATGACGTCGATTTTTAACAAAAATCGACGTCGTAAATATTTAATTTTTAATTTTTTTTTTATTAATGACTATACGACGACGTCGATTATTTAGCACAACCAACATCATTTGTTTACGACGTCGATTTTTTAATAAAATCGACGTCGTTTTTTTTAAAAAATAAAAATAAAAATAACAAACCGACGTTGTATGTATTTTATTTTATTTTTGAAAATGTATTTTATTAAAATATTAGTAAACATTAAATTTATGCTATGTATTTTTAAAAAACTAAAAAAAATACAACGTTGGTTGCATTATTATATATATTATATATATAATGCAGTAATGCAACAACCAGCAACAAGCTGCTGCATTATAATATATATATATATATATATATATATATATATATATATATATATATATATATATAATGCAGCAGCGTGAGGATACAACGTCGGTTTCGTCCAAACCGACATTGTATCCCTCATGCTACTGCATTTGAATATATATAATGCTGTAGAATGCTTTATTATTTAAAGTACTCCATATGTAACTCAGTCCTTTGATTTTTTCGTTTCCCATCTCTCTCTAAAAATCTCGTAAAATGGTTATAAAGGAGGAGAAACAATCTGCAAAAGAGAAGGCAGTCAGTGACAAGGCGCTTGTGAGGAGAAGACACCATGGCTGGGAAGAAGCACCCAAATGAGGCCGGCGACGCTTCCGACGAGAAGAAGAAGAAAGCGGCGAAGAAGAGCACTGGAATATCTAAATCTTCTGTGAATGCCGTGAGATTTTTATTTTTATTTTTGATTCAATACACTGTTGAAGTATAGATGTGGATATATTATATCGAAGAAGACGATAGCGTAGAGAGCGTAGATGAAGCCCAAGATAGTCAACACTAAGCATATGAAGAACTCCACGTGCAGCAACCTACCTCTCATTTTCTCTATGCTTTTGTCAACTTATTTTATTTTCCATCTGTGAATCTGTGATACCTGTGTATTCTTTCAGAGAGATATGGAGAGGTTGAAATCTTTCTAGACTATGAGAGAGAGTTTGTGTCGGTTAGGAGAGAAAAAGAAGGAAGCACACCGCATACGATAATCTAGTTTGCCTGGTGAACAAGCTAAGCACAGGGCATCTTTTTTTTTTCTTTTTCTTTTTTTTTTTTAGAGATACGACGTCGGTTTTTTAAAAAATCGATGCCATATCTCTATTTTTTTTTTATTTTGAGAGATACGACATCGGATTTTTTAAAAAACCAACGTCGTATCTCTATTTTTTTTTTTAAATTTTAAGATATACGACGTCAAAAAAAAACCGACGTCGTGTCTTAATTTTTTTAATAAAAAAATGGCATACTAAAACCGACGTCGTATCATTTATTTACTACGTCGGTCAGAACTACGTCGCAAAAAAATCGACGTTGCATGTAGAAAATAACCGACGTTAAAGTGTTTTTTGTAGTAGTGCATCCCTCCCTACCTCTCAAAAAAAATGCTCAAACTCATAATCATAACTAAGAACATCATCATTGAATGATTTTTCAAAGTTTTTTCACCATTTTTCATAGATGGATGAGAAAATGATAGACGGTAAGGATTTTGCTAATGAGGATTTTTGTTAGAAAGAAAAACAAGTCAAGTAATTCGCATGTGTGACTTTCACATACATCCAACGTTAGAGAGTCACCAATTGGGATCATTATTTGATATTTTTTTCTTTTTCGTTCTCTAGTTAGGGTAGAGTTCAACTTTAAAACACTCGAAAAATGTCATTGGAGAATTCGACAAGGTCAAAGATGAACATCAAGCCATGGAGGACGTTTTGACCAATTCGAGGAGAGGATGATGAACACCCTCGAAACTTTGCAAGCAAGCATCGAGGCAATGTGAGAACACCTTGCATTATGTAAAAGGGTTGTTGCTAATAGGGAGGCTACCACTACCATGTCAAGCCCAAGGGTAGAGGTTCTAAGGCCCGCGCTTTATTAAAGGCGTAAGAGATGCCAAAGAGGTCAAAAATTTTCCTTTTGCAAATGGACCAGTATTTCAAGAATCTTGGTCTTAACGACGAAGTAAAGAAGATCAAAGTTACTACCCGTTACATTACCGTACTGATGGTTATGCTTTGGTGGAAAAGAAAGTATGTCGACATCGCACGGACCATAAGCATAGACACGTGGAAGGATTTCAAGAAGGAGCTTGAGCGACATTTTTACCCCGAGAACGTGGTCTATGAGGCACGTAGACGACTTAGGGAGTTGAGGCAATGAAGGTCTATCCAAGATATGTACAAGAGTTTACGTCTCTTATGCTTCAAATCCCTAACCTTTCCCATGGAGGATATCTTATTTTACTTCATCGATGGGTTGCAACAATGGGCCAAATAGGAGGTGCAACGGCGAAATGTTTAATTAGTGAACGAAGCAATTATCGTCACTGAGTCCTTGATTGACATTAGTTCTTCAAGCAACTTTTGATACGTCAAAAAGAACAGACAAGAGTACGATAATAGATGGGAGAGAGCGGCATGATAGCCGAGAGAGACAACCAAAGGAGGTTACCAAGAATGGGGACAAGCGCGTCGCACTAAGGGAGTATGAAGAAAAGAAGAATGCCTTCGTGTCGAAGCTGGCATGTTACGTATGTAAGGGGCCACATCTGAATGATGGATTGTCCAAAACTTAGTCCCCCCAAGACTTACGAGGAAGAGGAGCCGAGCAGGATGGGATAGCTCCAAGTCCTCACAACCTTGAAAGCCTAAACAACATCGACGACTTCGACCAAAGGCATGTACGTGCACGTAGTTGTAAACATTAAGTCAACCAAAGCTTTGGTAGATACTGGTGTCACACACAATTTCAAGACCGAGGATGAAATTAGAAGACTCGGTCTTCGTTGGACAAGGGAAAGGTTGGCTCAAGGTCGCCAATGCAAGAACCCTCACTTAGCGACTTAGCGCGAGGCGTAAAGCTACGCTTAGACACTTGGGAAGGCCAAGTAAATTTTTTCATAGCACCAATAGATGGACTTTAGGGTTTGGGGTTTAAGATTTTAAAGTTTAGGGTTTGGGGTTTAAGATTTTAAGGTTTAGGGTTTAAGGTTTATGGTTTAAGGCTTTAGGGTTTAGGGTAAGTTTAAGAGATTTTGGGTTTAGGATTTTAGGGTTTGGGGTTTAAGGTGTTGGGTTTAGGGTTTAAGATTTTAGGGGTTGGTTTAGGGTTTAGCGGGTGGAATAGGTATGATACCCCTCAAGTGCCTCATTTGTAACAATCCAAGAGCGAAAGCAATACAAGTTCCCTACAAAGCTCCCATTGTAATTGCCATTGTAGCACGTGTGTGGCCCAACCCATAAGGGCCATGCGGACTTGACGTCATCCCCACCTTCCTCCAGTATATCACTGGCAGTCCTTAGTGAGTGCGGCACGCACCTTTTTGTTTGTTTCGGAGCCGTTTTGGCGGGGCGTACTAAACCCACTACGTACCACACCACCGGGCGGCTCGCCTGAATGCCGAGTCTTTCTCTGCCGTCAACTCGACGTCGTCGTCACCTGCAAGATAAGGCCAAAAACTTGACTTTACTAAACAAGAAACAAAGCAGTAAATGAAGCCCTTTCTTTAGTCAAGCGCGCTAGCTGCAATCAAACTAAAGCGCTAACTAGAAAGTGCTTCGAAAGGCGCCGGCTACCTTCTTACTGACAGCACAGTGTTTCCTTTAGCTTCGGTGTGTGATTTTTGTCGTAGGCATCGAATCGTAGCATCACTTGTGAGGGTCGAGCGAGGCTGACTTAGGGTTTAGGATTTAAGATTTTAGGTTTCAGAGTTTAAGATTTTAGGGTTTAGGGTTTGCAAGGTTTAGGGTTTAGAGTTTAGAGTTTTGGTGTTTAAGGTATTAGGGTATAGGGTAGAGGTTAAGAGGTTTTGGGGTTTGAGTTTAGGATTTAAGGTTTAAGATTTTAGGGTTTTGCGTTTAGGGTTAAGCTTAAGGTTTTTAGGGTTTAGGGTGTAAGATTAAGTTTAGGGTTTAAGATTTTAGGTTTTTAGGGTTTAGTGCAAGGGTTTAGAGTTTGGGGTTTAGGGTTTTGGTGTGTGAGGTTTATGGTAAGGGTTTTAAGAGATTTTGGGTTTAGGGTTTTGGTGTTTAAAGTTTTGAGGTTTATGGTAAGGGTTTTAAGAGATTTTGGGTTTAGGGTTTAAGGTTTAGGGGGTTTTAAGAGATTTTGGGTTTAGGGGTTAAGGTTTTAGGGTTTATGATATTAGGGTTTTAAGAGATTTTGGGTTTAATGTCTAAGATTTTAGGGTTTAGAGTTTCGCGTTTAGGGTTAGGTTTAAGGATTTTAGGGTTTAGAGTTTGCAAGGTTTATGGGTTAGGGTGTTTAGGGTTGCACGATTTAAGGTTTAAGGTTTTAAGATTTAGGATTTTAGCATTTAGGATTTAAGATTTTAGGGTTTAGGGTTTTTAGGGTTTGGGGTGTAAGGTTAAGTTTAGGGTTTAAGGTTGATGGGTTAGGGTGTTTAGGGTTGCACGATTTAAGGTTTAAGGTTTTAAGATTTAGGATTTTAGCATTTAGGATTTAAGACTTTAGGGTTTAGAGGGTTGCAAGGTTCAGGGTTTAGGGTTTATTGTGGGAGGTTAAGATTTAGGGTTTAGAGTTTTGTGTTTAGGGTTTAGGTTTAAGGTTTTTAGGGTTTAGGGTGTAAGGTTAAGTTTAGGGTTTAAGGTTTTAGGGTTTTAAGAGGTTTTGGGTTTAGGGTTTAAGGTTAAGTTTAGGGTTTAGGGCTGGGTTTATTGTGGGAGGTTAAGATTTAGGGTTTAGGGTTTTGCATTTAGGGTTTTTAGGGTTTGGGGTGTAAGATTAAGTTTAGGGTTTAAGGTTTATGGGTTAGGGTGTTTAGGGTTGCACGATTTTTAAGGTTTAAGGTTTTAAGATTTAGGATTTTAGCATTTAGGATTTAAGATTTTAGGGTTTAAAGGGTTGCAAGGTTCAGGGTTTAGGGTTTATTGTAGGAGGTTAAGATTTAGGGTTTAGGGTTTTGCGTTTAGGGTTTAGGTTTAAGGTTTTTAGGGTGTACGGTTAAGTTTAGGGTTTAAGGTTTTAGGAGGTTTTGGGTTTAGGATTTAAGGTTAAGTTTAGGGTTTAGGGCTGGGTTTAAGATTTTAGGGTTAGGGTTTAGGGTTTGCAAGGATAAGGGTTAGGGTGTTTAGGGTTACACGGTTTAAGGTTAGGGTTTTAGGATTTAGAATTTTAGCATTTAGGATTTTAGATTTTTAGGGTTTAGAGGGTTGTAGGGTTTAAGGTTTAGTGTGTGAGTTTTGAGTTTGATTTAAGGTTTAGGGTAGGAGGTTAAGATTTAGGGTTTAGGGTTTAAGATTTTAGGGCTTATGATTTTAGGGTTTAGGGTTAGGGTTTTGGGTTTAAGATTTCACGGTCTAGGGTGAAATTAAGATCATAGTCTTCACGGATAAAGAGATCGCGAAAAATTCTCTTCAGATAAGCATAATCGGGTTTGTCATCAAAGCGAAGTGAACGACAGTAATGGAAATATGAAGCAAATTCTGAAGGATAGCCACTGCATAAGACCTGCAAAAGATAATAAGCACTCATGCATTCTCAAAAGTCAAAACCAAGCAAATGGAGTATACAAGCAATTATCACCTTCCTCTTAGGAAGTACATTAGAACGTATCCAAGAGATTCCAAATCATCCCTCCTGCTTTGTTCTATAGCGTAAATAATAGTACAGGTTAGTGATAAGAAGTAATAGCAGGAAGATAACAACAAAGTCAACACAAGCAGCACACACTTACCAATACCAAGGTGAGTGTTCATGCTTGCATATCTAGCAGTTCCTGTCAAATTTTTGTTTTCTCTGCATCATTCAACACTCATTATTACATCAAAATATCCCAACATTAGAATGTAAGATCAGTAGAAGCAGTACTACCAGGGGATTAATGATTTAAGAGGAGGCGTGTCTATAATCAAGGAGCAAGGAAATCACAAACTCAATAAATCTCTAAAATACCAACATATATGCTAACTTTCAGGATGCAGTCCAGAAGTAAGGGAAAATGCAATCTAAATCAGTCTAAGAAATGACTTGTGCATGTGCATATATCTTGGTGAATGGCAATTATGGTTTTATAAATCATTATTGCATATTGTATTATTGTCCAATCACAGTATAAAACTACAAAAGAATATGAGCCAAACTCCGTGTATTTTGATAATCTCAACAGCTGAAAGGAAGAGAACGATTAGCAAACATGCTAAAGACATTCCTGAAACTATATTAAGGAAAGTGAAGGAAAGAAAATTACAGCCCATCTCACCCTTAAACAAAATCTACAAATAAGAAAACCCTACCCTTTCTTCTAAAAAACCTAACCACATCCTTTAACAACAAATGTTCTGTGCAAGTCATAGTGTAAATGTGCAACTTCACTTTATGTTTTAAAAAAATTAAAATTAAAAAGAAAACACAGAGAAGATCCTTCAGCAACAAATGTTCTACACGAGGCATTGTGCAAATGTGCAACTTCATTTTATGTTTTAAAAAAAAAAAAGTGCAGCAGATCTTCAACGATGCTCAGTCATAATATTGTAGAAAACTCTTTGGCTCTTTGCATATAAAGGGAAAGTGGTACTAAAACAGTTGTCCAGAAACAGCAATCTCAGACAATAAAAAAATATCCAGCTAATTTGAGAAGACATAAAAGTAGCTCGCTAGCAGCAGTTAGTACGGGCCATATATGATGTACAGAACTGCACACACACATGAACCTGAATAAAACAGATAATATTCAATCTACCTGTAAGGAATGTGTTGGTGAGTAGAAGTATCTCGGTACTTCTTAGCCAGACCAAAGTCAATTATGTAGACCTGTTTTTTTAGTAAAAATAAATGTAATGTATAAAAAAAAGTCTAAGCACACACACATATACAAACCCCAGCGAAAATACTTGAAATAGCAGAATAACAATCAGAATACCTGATTTGCACGTCTTCCCAAGCCCATAAGAAAATTGTCTGGTTTGATATCTCAATGCAAAAAGGATTTAGTGTGTACAAATTCAACACGAATTATCTGTGGTAAACAAAAGAACATCATATCAAAGAGTTTGAAGTTTAATTAAGTCCGCAAAACATAAGATAAACTAAGAAATAAGAATTAACCATTTGATCTGTGAGCATTAGAACTGTCTTCAGAGAAAGTTTCCTACTGCAGAAGTTAAAAAGATCTTCAAGACTCGGTCCAAGTAAATCCATGACCAGAACATTGTAGTCTCCTTCCACACCAAACCATCTCACATTTGGTACTCCAGCTACAACATTAGAACAATCACATCGGAACTCCAATTTTATCAACTAACTTAAAATGACTTGAAAGAAAACAAACTACTGATTTCATTACTTCCTCCTTGTAGAATTCTGTATAATTTTGACTCATACAACAATTGAGGATGTTTTGTCTTGACATTTTCCTACAATATAAAAAATAATATCAGTTTTGCAGTGTGGTTACAGAATGTACAGCTACTATGAGGTATAAAGAAAGGTATTGGGTCAAGCAATAAACAAAGCTTTCATTTTTTGACATTCAGAGAACCAAGATTATTTCCAATTTTGGCAAGTGTTGATAATGGGTCAATTTGAGATCAATGATCTGCTTAGCAAAAGACACATCAGTATCAAGTAATGACTGAATACATCCACAAACTGGAAAGGTTTTCAATATGTGATGAGATACATCAAATTGAAAGGAATCCAATTTCATAAACAGTACATAGAGCAGGGCAAATTTTTATGCAACAGCTCAGTGAAAGAGTGTAACAAATATAAGCTGAAAATTGACATTACACTAGTGTAATATATGCAATTTCATAGCAAGTCTCAAACTCTCCCCCCTTTCCATTAACAGCCACAAGGCAACAACTTCTCAAATGTGATTATCCAAAGTGTAGCAGCAGAGAACTGTTAACATATTAACTTGGTATCACTTCCAGTAAACTTCTATTCCAATACCTGCTTAAATGCTTCGATCAAGAACTTAGAACTCAAATTAAAGCATGAAACACAACTATACTTCAGTAAAATCCACCTCTTTTACGTAATCAAAAGCCTGAATTCAAGTATACACTGTTATAAACATTTTTCAGATTCAGCACCAGTATAACTAGCTCTGTTATAGAAAACTTCCAAGTCAACCCCCAACCAAGCTTAATTTCCAGTTCACTAGATCAACAACAATTAATTACTAGACTAAGCTTACTCACAAGCTTAATTTCAAGTTCCTCATTAGTTTGTAAATTAGTACCTGCATCAATGAACCCCAAAAAACAACAATTAATGACTTAATCAACTCATTTTCCAAACACACCGAAAATATACACCCAACATTAAATTAAGAGCAGCAAATTATTCAAGAATGCAGAAAAACAAACCGAGGTAGATCTCTCCGAACGATCCGCTGCCGATTTTGCGTCCGAGTCGATACTTGTTACCTACACGAGGCTCCATCCACTGAAGAAGACTAAGCTATGTACAGTAGAAGCTCTGTTCCATGCCTGCTGATAGTACACACCTGCATAAAATTTTGAAAGATGATTTTTTTGGTTGGGGTAGAGCAATTCATTGAAAATTATTTTGATTATTATCCAAAGAAAAGTTATGATGATTTCTCCACCCCGGATTATATGAGTTAGAAATGGGTCATTCACAAGCCCTTGATTAAAAACATTATGTACAAAATCATATTATTTCTCTTAATTAAGGATGGATACAAAATCATATTATTTCTCTTAATTAAGGATGAATTATTATTTCGGTTGACAGTCGAGAACACATATTTTTCATTTATCTACCTATACTTGAATGCTTGAATGCTTCTTCCATTTAGGTTGTAAGATGGTCTTTTCTGTATACCATAGTATGGCCACTTTCATTTGTTGCATTATGTCCTACTGAAAAAGTGAAGAGAAAATGTTTTGTTTTTTTTTTTTTTGAAAAGAGAAAGTTGTTTTTAAAAAATGAAAATTCATGCAATAACTTACGCACTATGAGACAAGCATATACCCAGTACCATTTTCTTTCCTTGTAGTATATGTCTACTGAAGAAGTGAAAAGAGAAATTGTTTGTTTTTTGAAAAAATGAAATATTTAAATGGCAGATCCTTTATAGATTTCGATATACATGCACAAGAAACTGAAAAAACTTGTGAAAAGAAAAAGTGAAAAAGCAGACTTATACCTGAGACTGTAAAGCCATTTTATATTCAAGCTTCACCTCCCCTTTACCAACACAGAAAATTAATCACATTTGTATTGGCTGGCTAACAGAGTTGAAAGAGGGGGGGGGGGGGGGTGGAAACAATGATACAATACCTGTTGTCAGGATCAATTTCGAGAGCTTTCTTGATATCAAACTCAGCCAGATCAAAATCAATCAAGTGCATATATGCTTGAGCTCTTCGGTAGAGTGCTTTAACATTAGTACTATCCAGTTCAAGCACCTGCATAGCACATTTCAAAAAAATTATTACCTGACATAAAATAAGTTAACATAATAGTGTGCAAATTTAGCATATCAAACCTTAGTACATAGTTTCTCAGCCTCCTTTGTAATCTTTCAATTTCAACTTGCATGCTGCATTGTTTAGGTTGCAGGAGATCTTCAAGGCCTTGGATTGCTTCTTCTCCTCCTCACTAAAGGAAGTATCATATTCAATGAACTTAACTCCCTACAAAGGCCCATCACAACAAAACGACTGAGTAACACAGTGTCATCCTATCACAATGGCAGCACAAAAAGAAAAAGAAGGCACCTACCTTCTCATATCTCTTTGAAGCTCTTGCATATTTGCCTGCCTTGAACAGTACATTTCCTTCTTCCTTTTTTTTGCCTGCAGCCTCAATCTTCTCCTGGGTGTTCATATCCCATGATTCTCTTTCCTAAAAGCCCCATGTAGCATCAATTAGAAGATGAATCCTAATTTACCCACTAAAAATAAAATTTTAAAAAAATTAAGAAAAGGAAATCATTTAGTATACCTTGACAAAAGAAACAAGTTCAATTTCATAAGACACAATGGAATTGGGAGGAACCACAGCTAACTCCTGCTTTGACTCAGATGAACCAAAAGCATACTCTGGTGCAACAGTCAACAATGAGACTTCACCCTTCTTCATCGTTAGCACAGCCCTGTCCAACCCATCAATAACTTGCTCTGTACAAAGCAAAACAAAGTTTGGTAAGAAAATAAGCAAACTAAGATGGTGCAATTATAAGGAAAACATGTCGAAAGCAAGAACTCCTATTAGCAATGGTACACACCCTCGTCCGTCTTGAACTCAAATAGTCCATCTTCATTATCTCCATCATGACCTTTGTTGATAAAGATTGTGCCATCCTGCAGCTTCCCAATTGATTTCACTGCCAGCAGAAGGTAAGATGTAACTACACACCAAATTGGTCACAAATATACATGCCATTTTCATTTCATTAATACTAACAGTTTACAACAGCTCCATCATTGGGACGTTCATATCCTTCCCCTTCCTTCACGATCTTTTTTATTACTTTCTTATCATCGGTGTCATTCGTCACAGTCTTCCATGAAACTAACTCCAAATTAATTAGTAGTGTTGCATTAGGGGGAACAGCTCCTACATCACCAGAGGCTGGCTTTCCCTTCTCACCAAACCCATCGGCATCAGCAACAATGTATAAGTAAATATCAAAAGCAATCCAATGCATATGCGTGATACAAACTGCTTACATTGAGGCTTCACTGTTAACTGCACTTTCTCTCCTTTCTTCATGGTTTTAACAGCCTTGGTAAGTGCAGGGCAAAAATGACCTGTTCAAAAATATTTGTTGTTACCAGAGAGAACAGTTTGCTTTTCTAAATACATATGCTGTATGAATCATCATCATCTGTATCAGCAGGCAGAGGGTTATAAAATTCAGCGAATTCGGTTGATGTGAGCAAATGGCTCAGGATTTGACTTTGGAGCCTGTTTTGCTACTTCAGGGGTTCCAAAAACATTCCAAAATCTGAGTGTTTCATCTCCTGCTGCAGAAGCCACTGTGCAACCATCTGGACTCTGTATAAAAGATTAAAAGAGAATTATTAGCAAACATGGTTATTTTTTCTCCGCCACATTTTCTCTGAGATTAAAATTTCAGAGTGGAAAGGTACTTAACCTGAGCCATGAAAAGAACGCGGGATGTATGTCCAGTAAGCTCTGCCATCTTAACCATAGATGGGTATTTCCAGAGAGTAAGTTGATTCTGAGTAAACCCATGAGAGCTTAGCAACTCACGCTCATTCTTGCTCCAAAGCAGTGCACACACCTGTGACCCTGTATCAACTGAGTTCACACAAGCACCAGTATGGGAATTCCAGAACTTTATGCACCTATCGCCTCCACCTCCACCAGAGGCCAGCAAGTTACCCTGAAATGGACACCAAGCAAGGGCCTTAACAGCAGCTGTGTGATCCTCGAGCCTGTGAAGCCACTTCGTCGAGGAGTTGGAAGTAGCTGTTGATCTGTCCCATATGTGGAGGAGATTATCATTTCCTCCACTAGCCAACTGCTGGCCTGAGGCAGACCATTTTAGGCCACAGACTTCTTGATGATGCCCTCTATATGTTTCTACGATTGGTGCTCTCACTCGGACATCATTGTTGTTAACCAGACCATCCATTCCACCTGTAGTCAGTATATGGTTGTTCCAGTCAAGGGCACCGACTCGTGATTGGTGGCCACCTCTCAAAGTTCTCAACTGCAGCAGACATTATTAGAAAAAAAAATATCAGTACAAAACTTTTTGTGACTCCAGAAAAGAAAACAAGGCCAAGAGAGATCAAGGAGCAGACCAATCGGTTAGATGTGGTATCCCAAAGCTGCACGTCCGAGTTGTTCAAGCCAATAGCAACATGCCTCCCATCTGGAGCCCATTTAACACTTGTAACAGGACCATTTTCACCATCTGGAGCCCATTTAACACTTGTAACAGGACCATTTTCATCATCAATTGTGACCAGTTCGGAAGTGCTGCCATCAGATGCATCCCACATTGTGACCAGTTCGGAAGTGCTGCCATCAGATGCATCCCACAGGTAGACCAGTTCGGAAGTGCTGCCATCAGATGCATCCCACAGGTAAACAGTACTACCCAAAGCTATAGAAAGAACATTGCTGCTGCCCCAATCTAATAGATTTAAGTAATAATCATCCACAATATCCGGAGCATCCAAAGTCCTCTCAGAGGTCTGCATAAGCAAACAACTATACTAAGAACATTTTTTTCAAATTCAAGTAAAGTTTTCATAAAAAAAAAAAGTAATCATAAACTAAAACTCCAGTATTATCAGCCATTATGAACCCCCACCACCTGAGGAATGTGGCGCTTGGGTTTCGTTGGTTTGGCCTGGTAAGCAGCAGAAGAAAACTCATCCACGATGCCCTTAACAGGGGTGGGTGGTTTGTTCTTAAATGCAAGGATCCTTGTCCTGTTCATGTTCAAAGCCTCCGCTAACCGCTTTCTATATGCCTCTCTGGATGGTGAGCTGTTGTCTGGATTTTCCTTACCTTTCGTCACCATATAATGTGCATAGTCGAAATCCATTGCTGATCTATTTGGAATAAACCTATCCCACTATAAACAAAAACAAAAACAAAAAACTTAAGAGTTAGTTTGCCAATATTTCTGAAACCCTGGCTTGCTTCTGTGGAAACTCAAGATCAAATATAAAAGTGGCACAAGCAAAATTTGATCATGAAAATAGACCATTTTGAAAAGCTTACTCACAGCCTAAAATATAATCTGGGTAAAATATTAAATCAGATTAAATTATAAAACCCATTTAGCAAAGCATATCATCATAAGCAAAATTCATTCTCAATGCCCAAAAGATACAGTGAAAGTTACATCAATTAGCAACATTCAGATCAAGGGTATATATACTCTTAATTTATTAAATCAGATTAAATTATAAAACCCATTTAGCAAAGCATATCATCATAAGCAAAGTCCATTGTCAATACCAACATTAAGATCAAGGCTGTATATATATACAATAAAAATCTTTCTCACAGCCCTAAAAATAATCTGGGTAAAATATTAAATCAGATTAAATTATAAACCCCATTTAGCCAAGCATATCATCATAAGCAAAGTTCATTGTCACCAACATTAAGATCAAGGCTGTATATATATACAGTAAAAATCTTTCTCATAACCCTAAAAATAATCTGGGTAAAATATTAAATCAGATTACATTATAAACCCCATGTAGCAAAGCATATCATCATAATCCATTCTCAATACCCAAAAAATACAGTGAAAGTTACATCATTAGAACATTATGATCAAGGGTATATATACTCTTAATTTATTAAATCAGATTAAGTTATAAAACCCATTTAGCAAAGCATATCATTATAAGCAAAGTCCATTGTCAATACCCAAAAGATACAGTGAGATTTACATGTATTAGCAATATTAAGATCAAGGCTGTATATATATACTCTTCAGCATTACATACATTCAATTTAATTACGAAAAGAACGTCCTAAAGTATATAACATACATTTTCACCGGAATTTTTTCTCTGAAGATACTCTTCCTGAAGAGGGAAACGGTATTGAGTCTTGTTTGAAGAAATAGAGTTCCTTAATCCTGCATCCATCACGTTAATAACACCAAAAAAACACTACTACTAAAGAATCGCGCAAGAATTAATCTAGCAAGGACCCAAGGGGTCTGAAATAGAACAGATTAGAGCGTTAAGAGAGAGAGAGAGAGAGAGAGAGAGAAACACAATGAAATAAAAGAAAATATATATCAAACAAGAAATCGAGATTGAAAGTGTTGGAGATCGAGAGCCGCCAACGGTGGATTGCGTAGGATTCGGAGAAAGCTAGGGCAGAGAACAGATAAACGAGAGATGATTGAGATTGAGAGTGTTGGAGATCGAGAGCCGCCAATGGTGGATTGCCTTGATCAAGTAGAATTCAGAGAAAGCTAGGCAGAGAACAGAGAAACGAGAGATGATTTAGAGATTCACTGGAAAACGATGGTTTTATAGATGTCAAAGCACCAACGGCTACTTTTCGAAATACCAAAAGATCCCTTGTAATATGTTTAGACTAAAATGCTCATCCTTGATCCTCCGTTTCCAGACAACTTTTGATATTGGGCTGGACCTCAGGATTTGATGGGTTCCTTGGACATCCTTCACTGGGCTTCAAATATTTTTGTGAAATTATTTACAGCTTGGTGACACACTAAAAAATGTGTCATATTCATAAAAGTGTGAAATGAACGGTCCCCTAAAATAGTCAATTGATTTCAATACAAAAATTGTTCCCATTATGGATAATGCGAAGGTTGAAAGTGATTTGAATGTTGTAATTGGAGATTTTGTTAGTCTTTTTATTTTTTACTATGAGTGGCGGAATTAAAGGGTCAATCATAAATTTAATTGCACTTTGCAAGGAGTTGAAGCAATAATGAGAAATCAATATGGTGTATATTTATAGGGAGCATAATAGAGTCACGGACTATCTCGTTAAGTTGGCATACCAAAATTACTATGGTTTAAATGTGTTATATTTATAGGGAACATAATAGAGTCACAGACTACATCGTTAAGTTAATATATCAAGACACCATTCTTAAGGTTGCTTCAAGTAGACATGTTTGGTATCACCCCATTGTACGCGAGCGATTTGCCGGATGTAGCTTAGCTTAATTTTCTTCTATATTATTTCTCTGTAATTGTGAAGTAGGTTTGGTTGTATTTCTATAGATATTCCCTCTCATGTCTTGGACGGTCATTATCCCTACAAATTTAAGATTGGCAAAGTGACATGACAAGAGAGAATTTTTTTATTTTATTTAAAGCTAAGTGTATTGTAAGAGAATAGAGGATTGACAAAATTAGTAAATGGTGAGAGAATTGACAACGACAGTTTTTTTGTACGTATTAGCTGGGCGGCAGCTTTTGTTGCCAACCATTTTACTTTTTTTTTTTCTTTTAATATTACTTTATTATTGTATTTATAATTAGTAATTATTCGTGCGATGCACGGATAATTTTTTTTTATTATATATTTAAATAATAAAATTAATGATGGAATTATAAACAATTTTAATATTTGAAAGTATATACATTTATTTGAAATTATATGATTTGTATATTAGTGTTGAATTTGATTACTTAAAAATTATAATAGGAAAAGTCTAAAAAAATAAAAGGAAGAGCATGGTTAGTTGAATTATTTTAAGTAATAAAAATTTACTATAATCAAATGATGATCCGTATGTTTAATTATTATAGTAAGATTAAAGTATTAAATATAGGCTGGTAATATGGGCATAATAAGTTTATGTCTAATATCCTTTAACTATGAACGTAATATGTGTATAGTATGCTTAATTTTTTTAATTACCCACCGTAATATGTGTATGTTTAATTTCCTATATGGACAGGAAAATTTATCATTAATTCTAATAAGAATGAGGTCATTTTATTATAATTACTAATGATAATTAAAGAGTATGGCATCCTAAAGAGTATGGCAGGAAAATTTATCATTAATTTTAATAAGAATGAGGTCTTCGAATTAGATAAAAATTGAGTGGAAATGGAATTGTAATTCTTTCTAACTAAACACATTTTTTTTTTTTTGAAAATAACCAAACACCTTTTAAAAATAGTGAAACAGTAAAAATAAAAGTACATGTTATAAATTACTTTAAAAAAAAAATACATGTAATAGATTTTTTTTTTTAAATTAAAATTTCCGCTAAAGCCTACAGGTAGCAGGTAGGTAGACAAAATCATCACCATATAAGGGAAAATTGTCAAATGTCAAAGAGGGAGACGCTCGAGACGACAATTACTGCATTTGCCCAAAACATGTGAGCAAAATGGATATTTCACACGACGCGACTTTTTTCCAAGCTGATAATAATATCTCTACCCAATGAAATGCGTCCACGTGTCAGTGTATTGATGATAGTTTTAACACGTCATCAGAATGCTCCCTCCTCCTATCCATTAGCTTAGCTGCTGCTGCTCTCTGCTCTGCTCCTCCCACCATAGCTGCGTAAAACCAATAATCCGAAGCTCGCTACTCGCACGCTTAATCACACACCGCCATTTTCCCGCCATTTTTCAAACCTTTTTTCCCCTGAGAAACAGGTGGAGGCAATGAAACTGGAGCCGGTACTCTGAACGAGGTCAAAGTAGAAAGCGAGAATTCCGGGCAGAAATGGAGTGCATCGGAGCTCTGAACTTCTCTGCAATGGCGCTCTCCACGTGTCCTGCGGTGAAATCATTCTGTAGGAGGAGGTTGAGGGGCGAAAGGCATGGGGTTTGGCCTATACGTACGGAAAATTGTACGTATATATCGACTTCGGCGGCGGCAGTGGCGACTCTACGAGTGAGGTGCAAGAGCAGTGGCAGTACCAGTGCTGGCGTGGCGTTGAGAGAAGAGTTTGCGGACGAGGAGGATTATGTAAAAGGCGGCGGTTCGGAGATTTTGTTTGTTCAAATGCAACAGAACAAGCACATGGATGAACAGTCTAAGCTTTTGGACACGGTGGATATCTTGATCCCATAGGAAAATGATATTTCTTATCATCATCATCATCATCTTCTTCTTCTTTTTGAGTCATTGCCATTTATCTGCATTTTTCTATTCGTGTTATTTTGCCAATTTGTGGTATTCGATAGTGTTGTTAGCTGATCGGTGTAAACCTTAACTAAGTGTTCAATTTCAATGTGGTTATTAAGTAAACGTAGGGTAAATCATTTGAGTCGATATATAATTTCAAATGAATTATGAGTGACTCGATTGAATTAGTGTGCAGCATTATCTGACTACTAAAAGCCAATAATTGACCTTGGGAATAATGTTTGTGATGTAGAGCAGTTGTCATGGCTCAATTTGTTGCTGGATTTAAGTCATTTAACCAAATAGAGAATTATAAATTGAACTAAAGAAGAATTACACAATGGTATCACATTCTGGACATGTTTAGAACTGTTGCACAAGAGATCTGTATTATACCTATCCATTTCATAATTTTATTCATGATGTTATCTCTGGTTGCAGTTGCCACAAATATCAGTAGGAGAAGGCATCTTGGACTTGGTAGTGATTGGATGCGGTCCTGCTGGCCTTGCGCTTGCTGCGGAGTCAGCTAAGATAGGCTTGAATGTGGGGCTCATTGGGCCTGATCTTCCTTTCACAAATAACTATGGGGTCTGGGAAGATGAATTCAAAGGTAAATAACCTTAGTTATCCTACGTCCTGTTCTTTTTATCTTGATAAATCATGGAATATGTTGACCTGGTCTAGTACACTCCACAAATGATTATGTAATATGGCTGAAGATGTAAGGTACCTTTACTTTTGGTGATGCAACTACCTTAGAAACATTTAATTTCCCCTTGCTATATGCTTCTGTGGCTTGTATGGTGAATTCTTTCTAGTAGTTTATGAATGTAAAATTGTAATGCTATTTTTTATTCCCTACTGCACTACATGTGAATATGTGTTGGTGACTTGGGTATAGAATAGAAAAGAGGGAGAATAAATGGCGAGAATCAACAATGTTCATCCTTTACTCTGTTTCTGAAATAATATAGCAAGTAATGATGCACTTGCATTGTACATGAAAGATCAGTGTTTGTACAATGTGAAGAATTTTGATCATATGCAAGTCTTACAATTGCCACCACAACTGGCATTACACTTTCTTCTTTACAGATCTTGGGCTTCAGAGATGCATTGAACATGTTTGGCGGGATACCATTGTATATCTTGATGATGGAGATCCTATTCTTATTGGCCGTGCTTATGGACGTGTTAGTCGCCATTTGCTCCATGAGGAGTTGTTGAAAAGGTTACATCTACTGAAGCTTAACCATGAAATTAGAGATCATAAAAATAAAATATTTGAAACATAAATCTTGGCCCTTCTACTACTTTTTACGGAGTATTTCACAAATCAATAATTCATATTTGTTTCTTAGGTGTTTGGAGTCAGGGGTTTCATATCTTAACTTGAAAGTGGAAAGGATTGTTGAGAATGCAATTGGTCAGAGTCTTGTGGAATGTGAAGGCAATGTCATCATTCCATGCAGGTACAAGGTTGCTCCAGTTTCCATCACTAATATTGGAAATTTAAATACTGGTTTTAGAACTTCAAATTTTATATTACAGGCTAGTTACTGTCGCATCTGGAGCTGCCTCAGGGAAATTGTTGCAGTATGAGGTTGGGGGTCCAAGGGTTTCTGTTCAAACAGCTTATGGTGTGGAGGTTGAGGTATAACAGTGGGTTGCCTCTTCTAATATCTTATAATACTCGGTTGTGTATATGCTCTTTTGATGGTATGCACTCACTAAAAAGTTTTGAGAGTTTTCCTCTATCTGATTAAATATGCTCAAATGGTGAATCAAAGTGAAGATTGTGGCATGAATGATGTGTTCATTGTATTCTGCAAAAGATTCTGTTTTCATGGAAACTGGGATAGGCTCTTCTTTTTGAATGAGAAATTGGTTTAGTGATGTTCTTATGTTAAAGAAAGTACTACTCCACAACAATCATTTATATAAATAAAGGAGCCTTTTATGGTTTCTGTATCTTCAATGACACCAAGTATGAAACTGAAATAGTAAAATTTGTTAAATGCTGCAGATATATGATTGTTTTTCATATTTAATACTTTTTAGGTGGAAAACAATCCATATGACCCCAGCCTGATGGTTTTCATGGATTACAGAGACTATGTCAGACACAAAGTTCACTCTTTAGAAGCAGAATTTCCAACCTTTCTTTACGCAATGCCCATGTCTGATACAAGAGTCTTTTTTGAGGTTAGTGCTGGATCTTTTGGTGTGTACTACATCTTACATGGTTACGCAAGAGAATATAATGCAATGCTTTTCAGGAAACTTGTTTGGCTTCTAAAGAAGCTATGCCTTTTGATCTCTTGAAGAAGAAACTAATGGTAAGACTGGAGACAATGGGTATCCGAATAAAGAAAATTTATGAAGAGGTAATCCGGTTGCTCTAATGTGATTATATTCTTACTGGAAAATGTAAGTCCTTTTCGGGACTATATTCAATAAATACCATTAATCCAAAACCAAGATTCACCAAAACTTATACTGTTATGCAGGAATGGTCTTATATACCAGTTGGTGGATCATTGCCAAATACTGATCAAAGAAACCTTGCATTTGGTGCTGCTGCTAGTATGGTTCATCCCGCTACAGGTAATATAGGCTGATTTATATTTTGAAGTTGTTGAAATATAATATTTTTGAAACATAGTCACCTTTGCTGAACAGGGTATTCGGTGGTAAGATCATTGTCGGAGGCTCCAAGATATGCATCTGTCATAGCAAATATATTGAAACGAAGTCCTGGTATGGATGATATGCTTGTCAGTTCAAGAAGTACGGAAAATATTTCAACACAAGGTATGGAATATGTGTAATTATCTTGGTACATTTTACAATATTTGAGTTTGCATTTTAACTGCCTATGATTACAGTATAGATCTTGAAGTATGCACATTGCACAAACTTTTGTAAGTCTATAAGATATTTAAAGAAATGCATTAAAAAAAAATAATGGACATGGTAGTTTGATCAGGACAATCTGACAAAAACAGGAAAAAGCTCACAACCAAGGGAAAGAAATATGAAGCCGGAATCAATTCTCAATTTCTTGTTGTTATTCAAACAAAAATGGTTTCTGAAACGTTATAGCACACATTTGAAGAGGTGTTCCCTTAATCTAAATGACAGAGATACCAGAGGAGAAAGCTGGATCACTTTTAAATTTTAAAACTTAGTCCCCGAAATTGCTAGTCATGCACCATCTTCTCTTTCTCTTTCTCTTTCTCTTGATTTTTGCAGTCATGAATTGTGACTGACTTTAATGTTGAAATTCTGGTTTCAGCTTGGGAAACGCTTTGGCCGCAAGAAAGGAAACGACAAAGGTCATTTTTCCTATTTGGTTTGGCACTTATATTGCAGCTTGATATTGAAGGAATACGGACATTTTTCCACACATTCTTCCGCTTACCAAACTGGTATGAATCAAAACTTTCATCCCCTAGTCTGGTACATACTACTCATATTTGGGGAAATCGTATTTCAAAATTAGGCAACTGTACCAAAGTGCTCCAGTTTGGCACTAGGATTGAAAATGATTCTGTTAAAAGTTCAGTTTGGTCTAGTAGCCAAGTGCTCACCTGTTGAATGATACACCCAGGTTCAGGTCTATACAGCCTCTGGTTAGGTTATGCCCATCTTCCTTTTAGACCCTAAAAGCCTACATAATATCGAAATCATGTCCATTAGGATGAACCTACAACCACAACCACATAAACATGGTAGGTCAATTATTGGAGCATTAAAAACCTAGAGATTGAGCATATATTGTTTTCCAAACATAGGAATCTAGATGTCCTATTCCTCAGATCCTCTGAAGTACATGAAGAAAACCAATCTTATGTGGACCATAATGAGACCACATTGGTAATCCAGAACAAAGAAACTCTTTCTAAATGCATAGTGTTTTCTTAATAATTTTTGTTTGCATACACTTACAAACTTGCTCAAAGGCATGTAACCATAAAATTCTCAAAAATAGCTAACAGAATTCTATTTTGCTTATAGGATGTGGCAAGGATTTCTGGGATCAACTCTATCCTCAGCGGACCTCATGTTATTTGCATTCTATATGTTTGTTATTGCCCCCAACGACATGAGAAAAGGCCTCATCAGGCATCTGATATCCGACCCAACCGGTGCAATCATGATAAGAACTTATCTCACTCTGTAAATCCATATTTCTAGTCGATGTTATATTATAGAATAGATATATAGAAACCATGTGTAGAGGCCATGTATCCACTTCAGAGGTTTCCAATTCTATAGAATTTTTTATTTATCAAATAAAGCTACTGCACCTTTTATTCTGTGGTTGGCCAGTAGTGCTGTGAAAAGTAACTAAAAATTTTGTGGTCTGCTAAACAAATCATCCCCACAAGCTTGTATGATACACATTGTTTGGTTCATTTTCTCTTGTGACACATCGTTTGGTTTATATTCTCGTTAATGTACAAGAAATAAAAATTGTCTTCTCGTATGTCTTCTCGATTAGTCAGTTATATATTTTAAGTTTGACTTTTAATAAGAGCGACCTCTTTTTTATTTAAACCAATTATAATCATTTCTTCATAATTTGCAAGAGGCAAAGTTAATCTTTTATAATTTAATCAATGTCTCGTGTGACACAACAATTCTATTTCAGAGTAATAGACTAATATCAAGTTGGGTCAACCCGGAGAAAAGTCAAACAATCTATAATATTTGTTATCGTTTTTTTTTTTTTTAATCCAAATGGTTTGTTTGTTTGTTTTTTTTCATGGCCTACCGGTAAACGCCGGGAATTACTATTCTACCCCCGAAATGAGCCGCCCTCTAAATCCGGTAATCTTAAACGTTGATCACCAAAGTCCAAAACGCCGATTGCTCTGACCTCAGACGTACATTCCGGTTCACAGCCAAGGAATGGAAGCGACAGCCGACGGCCACGGTCCTCCGCCAGTGTCGGCCCTGACTGTAGCAGTGGCCGTGAAGAGCGTCGATGGCAGAGGTAGTCAACGAGCCGTCCGGTGGGCTGTGGAGAAGCTGCTGCCCAAAGCCGACCGATTTGTCCTTGTACACGTCATGCCTAGCATCACCTCAGTTCCTACTCCATGTATCTCTCTCTCTCTCTCTCTCTCACTGTGTGTCCATATGCATATATACACACACGGAGTATATATCATTCGGAATTTCGGATGATGTGTTATAGATACACTTGTGTGGTTATAGATTTATCTGTGTATGGATGAAAAAACCTGCTTTCAGCTAATTTTTTGAACTTAGGATACACAACAAATTGAGAGCGTTTATAATTCTACTGAGCATTCATTATCTGGATATCTGCTATGGAAATTTGCTTCTGTGGTTATTATTAAAGACTGACGCACTGTTAAGAATTTTATAAGAAAAATATAGATAGCAAGAAAAAAAAAATGATACGGAGTAATTAACACGGTTAGCATACCATTTACATGGAAAACTCCTAGACCATTCTCCATTCACTATATTCCATATGAAAAAGCATAGTACATTCAAGAAAAAAAGTTACAAAAGCTTAAAATTTTCAGTAATGATTTTTGTTCAAGAAGATAATCCAGTTCCCCTTCAAATGAGTTTGCCATTGCCACAGTTTACTTAGCATGGAGTATTTACCTTCATTTCATCTTTTATTTATTTTTATTTTATTTTTTATCTGTGCTACAACATAAGAGAAACTGCAAAATGTTGGTTGACTTGTGTGCTATGTGACACTGAGCTGACTTAATCTTTCATGTCCATTAAGTTCTCAAACTGGTTCACTTTAGAACGAAGCACTTGCTCAGTTTAATATTTAGAAAACAAGAGATAATACAAAATGTTAGTTGATTTTTATGGTGCATGAAGCCTAGCTGACTTAATCTATCATGTCCATTAATTTCTCAAAAAGGTTCATTTTAGAATGAAATGCTGGCTCAATCCGGTATTTAGCCTTTTGAGTCATGAGTTTTGATTTTGCACTTCTATGAGACATATTGCAGCAGGAGAGAGAGTTTCTGTTGAGGAGCTGGAGGCCAGTGTGGTGGAATGGTATGTGCAGGATAGGAGGGCTAAATGTGAAGAGATATTTATTCCCTTTAAGATACTATCCAAAAGTAAAAAAGTGAGTTTTATGTTTTCTGGGTGGTTTCCATTTAAGATTCTATCCAAAAGGAAAAAAATGTGAGTTTTATGTTTTCTGGGTGGTTTACTTTTACAAGATAATATTCTGGTTCAGTAATGTTGAAATTCCTGCAGATGGAAACTTTGGTACTTGAAGGAGACAGTCCTGCAACTGTACTTCTGAGATATGTAACTGACTCTGCCGTTAGTAGTTTAGTGATGGGCTCATCCTCTCCTGGCTACTTTTCTAGGTATGGTCAAATGACTGCTTTGGCTTTAGCTCATTGCACTTATTCTGCAGTTTGTGGTTGGCATTACAATTTCAGTGCTTCTTTCTACTTAAGGCCTTGTTCATCTAAATGTTTTTTCTAATCATTATCTATTCATATTTGAGTTAGCCATCAAGTCTTCTACTGAAAATATATTGATTTTTCATTCATGGTCCTTGAGGCGAAACACTTTTTTATTTTCCAATTCAATGTCTTGCAATGCCTTCATTTGTAATGTCTCTTCTGCTAATAATTATGTTACCAATTATTATCAGGAAGGCAAAAGGCTTGGATGTGCCATCAGCTGTTCTCAAATATGCCCCAGATTCCTGTGATGTCTTTGTGGTATCTACTAATAGGCTTATGGCGAAGTCTTTGAATCCTTTGTTAACTTCTGGTATGATAATATCATTCTCCTAATTTACCACCATGATACACTACTTTGTCAAATTTGTCTTCTCATGCCACCTGTACTGAAAAATCCATGTCTTGTGCTTCTATGGAATCAAAAGCACACAGTAGGTCATCATCCATTGCTGAATTTAGTGACCCAGATACTGCAGCACTTGACCAAGGGAATTCTTCTACATATTTTCATGCTTCTCAGGAAAGAAATTACCAAAATCTAGAAGATACCTCCTCAACTTTATATTCAGCCAATGGAAGCCCGTCTTACTCGGTGCGGATCAATTAATGTTAAATTTCCTCCGTTGTATTTATCTCGTATGTGGATCTGGATGCTTTTATACTTAAAATATGCTACTTCCAAGTATTGCTCTTCTTCTTCTTCTCTTTTTTTTTTTTTTTTTGGTATATATGAAAAAAGATACTGTATATATTAATGTACAAGTGATTCTTATACATGAGGGACATCTCTTTATTCAGCCAGAGGTTCATGAAGAAGTTGGTCAATTGCGCCTAGAGTTGCAGAATACGCTAGCCATGTATAATCAAGCATGTGAAGGCCTGATTTATGCCCAAAACATGGTGAGATGTTTGAACATTATATTACATTATTACCTCTAGAAATGTCAAATGTGATACTATCTATGATAAGGTATCTCATACAATTTAGCAAAGCAAATATTCTAAAAGTGGAGCATAAATCAAGCTTCATGTCAAAGTGAAGTCTCCAAATATTTGTACATAAGATGTACGATAGGCCCCATATGGATTATCTTGGAGAGCACAAAGTGAAGTCTACAGTGTCTATAGACACAAAGAATGAAGAATGATGATATACCAAATGTATTCTCTGCCTCTTCTGCTAGCTCCAAACAATATGTAATTCATTCTCTTTTTTTGCCAGGTCAACTTGCTTACTTCTGAATGCCTTGAAGAATCACGAAGAGTAGATGCTGCCCAGAAAAGAGAAGAAAATCTAAGGAGACTTGCTGCTGAAGAGAAAGAAAAACATTTGAAAGCTGAAAAGGAGGTTGAGATGGCTCGAAAATTGCTTGATAAGGAGACTTATGAGAGGCGGGTAGCAGAACTTAAAGCTCTTAAGGAGTCCTTAGAGAAATGTAGTGCTGTTGATGCACTATTATCATGTGATGGGAGGTATCGTAGATACACACGAGATGAGATTGAGGTAGCAACTGATTGCTTTTCTGAGTCAAAGTTGATAGGTGAAGGAGGATATGGGAAAGTTTATAAAGGCAACCTTGATCATACCCCTGTTGCCATCAAGGTTCTTCATTCAGATGCATCCGAAAAGACACAGGAATTTTTGACAGAGGTTTTTTCTTTTTTCTTTTTCTTTTCTCATTTTCTGTCTTATTCATTTCTAGTTGACCTGCAACACTAGATAGCCAAAATACTTAACGCTCTCAGGAGTTACTAAAACCAGATTTATATTTCCTATGGTGAATTAGCTTCTAATTTATTCATTGTATGTTTTACTTGCCACAGGTTGTGTTATATGTTGATAAAAATAGGACTATCATTTCTATGTAGATGTGGCTGTTTATCTTTCTGCATCTCATGAAATTCTAAACTTACATTAACATATCAATTTACGCTTTGTATCATACCATCAGGTATATTGGATGTCCTTTCCTTTCACTCCCTTCTCATTGAAGTGTCTTATTAATTGACATGGATGATGTATTCCGGAGTAGTTATCAGTGTAGGGCACAGATGATATTATGCTTATTGTTGATTTTTCCCTTCTATACAGTTTGTTCTACTTTAGTTTGATTGGATCACACTATGTATGTGCAACTTTAAACTCCCATTAACAATTAATTAATCATTTGCAGGTTGAGGTTCTTAGTCAATTGCGACACCCAAATATTGTTTTACTGATTGGAGCTTCACCAGATAGTTGTTGCCTTGTTTATGAATATATGGAAAATGGAAGCCTGGAAGATCACATTGTCCAAGGAAATGGCAGACCTATGCCTTGGTTCATTCGTTTCAGGATCATTTTTGAGGTGGCCTGCGGACTTGCATTCTTGCACAACTCAAAACCAGAGCCTATTATTCATCGTGATCTCAAACCAGGGAATATCCTGTTGGACAAGAATTACACGAGCAAAATTGGAGATGTTGGCCTAGCAAAAATTGTTTCGGATGTTGCACCTGAAAATGTCACTGAATATAGAAACTCCATCATTGCTGGCACCCTCACTTACATGGATCCAGAATATCAAAGAACTGGCACCATCAGACCCAAGTCCGATCTGTATGCTTTTGGAATTATCGTACTTCAACTGTTGGCTGCCCAACGTCCCAATGGACTTGTACTGAAGTTTGAAAATGCTGTTGACAGTAATTCCATCTCGGATATACTTGATAAGTCGGTCACAGATTGGCCTTTGATTGAGACAGAGGAGCTCGCTAAATTGGCTCTAAAATGCTGTCAACTCAGATGCAGAGATAGACCAGATCTAGACACTGAAGTTCTGCCTATTCTGAAAAATCTTGCCGAGTTTGCTGACACCAGTATGAAGGCACCAAGAGACCATGCCCATGCACCTAGCCACTACTACTGCCCAATCCTTCAGGCAAGCGCTTTAAAAATGCCATAAATATAATCTTTTCTGGGGTGACGAGGGGAACCCACAGCCATTACCCGGGAGTGTGCATTGGGTAAACCCCGCCTTGTGACCCTACCCGGCAAAGGTCCACAAGGAGGTAAAACAACCTAGGTTGTCCATAGCTGACTGGCTCAAACCAAGAGAGTTGGGAATTGGGATTCGAACTCATGACCTTGCGGTTACAAGTTTGTATCCTTAGCTATCTTGGACGGGTTATCCCCGCCATAAATACGATCTTGTTATGTGAAGTGCTTTCTAGTTTCTATATAGTCTGTGTATCTCATCTGTCTCTTGTGTGACATTGCAGGAAGTAATGGAAGATCCACATATAGCTGCTGACGGCTTTACTTACGATCACACAGCAATAAAGGCATGGCTTGACAGACATAATATTTCCCCAGTGACAAAACTGACATTGCAGCACAAGACACTTACACCAAACCACACCTTACGCCTTGCAATCCAAGAGTGGAAGTCGAGCACAACTTCTGCAGGGGGTTAGCATGTTGCATGTCAGTGTGGGATCAGGAATGCGCGTGATATCAACTAAACCACGCCCTCACACTCTCTTTCTGCATGTTAGAATTCGAGTTTCAGTGGTGCAAAAATTACAAATCATATTTACCTTTTGTTCATTGATCATTTCTGGCATTTGGTGTTGCCATTGCATATTTGCATAGAAGGCAAGTGTATAGTAGGGGTGCAAGTAGTTATTTTAGGGCAGTGCAAGATTGTAAGTAGCAAAACAGGTTAATAATTGTGTTCTGAATAGTGTGTTTATTCTGTAAATAAGTATGCTTTTGATTGTTTAAATCAAATGGTAAAAAATAAAATTGAAGTTTGGTAATATTATCTCCAAATTAAGTCAGTGTAAATACATATATTACATTTATAACAATATTAGAGCATATGACATTATGCAATCTTGTAGAAAGTTTGAGAGTTTTTCGGGAGAGCTTTTCTTACCACACAAGACTTGAGTACTTCTCTCTTACCTAATTTTTCCAACAAAGTTACGGTTGCCATTTGCCAAGTGAGTAAAGTAAATTTTTTTCAAGAAAAATAAAATATGGAGGGATTCATTTGAACAAAATAATTTTTTTCTCAAATACGAGGGATTTTATTTCTGTTAAAAATAAAATCTATCAACCAAACAATAGCAAATAACATTATTTCTTTAAATTTTAAAAAATCAATTTTCTTGAAAAACGCCAAGCACTCTTTATGCATGACACATTTGTGACGGGGAAGGTCACAGAACAAACTCCGATGTTAGAGTATTGATTTTTTTAACTGCAACAATTAGAAAAAATATAAATTTTAACTGCAACAATTAAAAAAAAATATAAAACATATAATATCTTATAATACAGCTAATAGTACTAAAAATAAAACTTTTTTGAAAAACGATTTCTATCCAACCAAACATTTTATTATAGGACTTTAAAGGAACCTACCAAAAAGAAGAAAGTATTACTCCGTAATTCCTTACGGAAAATAAGGTGCCGCCATTTTGAGTCGTGCATTCCATTTTCGAGCCTTCTTTCTGGCGAGCCATCTATTTGTGTCAAGCTTTTCAGAGTACTTTCGCTTCTTCCCCTGCGTTCCTGACTTTTTGTAACGCAGGGTCTAGGTATTTTGAACTCATTTAAGCTAGTATAATTTAAACTATCTGCTTTTGATGATTTCCGTTATCTATATTTGAATGTCCATGTTTTGTATTCATCACGAAAAGGGAGAATCATGTTTCCAATTCATGGTTTTAGAATTTGTACTCGAATCTGATACTCCTTGTTACTGCGACTGATTGGAGTTCATAATGAAATCACTTTTGGCCTTTAGTAAGTCGCAACAATAGCTCTATAATTGTGAACTAAGTTGAGGTTTTCTTCAAGTATATAGTCTGGAATCTAATCGTTCAGTTTTCTGGATTTGTTCGGTGTCAATCTTTCTGGTGTGATGTGTCAAGGAATTATCCAATTAGTTTAATATAGTTTTACGAGTCTGTTCCATAATTTATAGCTGAAAATTTTGTTTTCAATTTTGTCTCTGGTTTTTATGAGTACTTGGACAAAATTCATCACTCAAGCTTTCAGATTTTGTTTTAATTCATGGTCTCATTGAAGAAAATATGCTCCGTCTTTACTTACATGGTAATATATTTTTTTGTGTTTTCTGCAGGGCTAAGAATTTCTTTGAATTTCAATAATGCCAAAAATAATGCGACATTATCATTGTGCCTCCGCAATCTGTATCTTGCACTTCATTTCCATCACCAAACAATGAACAGTTAACTTGTAGATCTTTGACATGAATGTGATTATGTCGATGCCAAGATTTAAATGCAGTGTTCTCACCTTAGAACCTGCAGAGGTTGGGTTGTTGAGACCTCTCGTTTCTTCACTCATGGCATTAGGTTTTCGCTTTCAACGTCCCTACCCCTATTCTTTTTCAACAGTAGCAACAATGTCTGATTTGCATAATGTCAATATAACTGGAGGATCGAGCACATCCAATTCATTGATCGAGAAGTTTGCTGTGTACTGCTACCAGAGGGATCTCCCAAGAGCCATGAATGCCCTTTATGCCATGGAAAAACACAAGATATCGGCTGATGCTATTACCTACTCTGAGCTTATAAAGTGCTGTGTTACTCGGCGTGCTGTTGAACATGGCAAACGTGTCCACCAACACATTTTTTCCAATGGGTACCAGCCAAAGACCTTCTTACTCAACATACTTCTTAACATGTATGTGAAGTTCAACATGTTGGACGAAGCACACACTTTGTTCAACCAAATGCCTGAGAGAAATGTTGTCTCCTGGACTACCATTGTAGGTGCTTACTCTAGTTCTAAGCTCAATTACAAGGCTTTCAAGCTATTAACTCTCATGCTAAGGGATGGAGTCCAACCCAATATGTATACTTACTCCTCTGTTCTCAGATCATGTGATGCCCTTTCCAATCTCACACCTCTTCATTGTAGCATCATTAAGGTGGGATTGGAGTCTGATGTCTTTGTCCGCAGCGCACTGATTGATGTCTACTCCAAAATTGGTCAACTGAAGAGTGCTCTTGATGTCTTCAATGAGATGAAAACACATGATCGGGTGGTTTGGAACTCTATAATTGGTGGCTTTGCTCAAAACAGTGATGGCTATGAAGCATTGACTCTCTACATAAAAATGAAGCGAGCTGGTTTTCCGGCTGACCAGTCAACCCTAACTAGTGGTCTAAGAGCATGTACCAGTTTGTCACTTTTAGAAGTGGGCAGGCAACTCCATGTTCAGATTCTCAAATTTGATCAAGACCTAATACTTCACAATGCACTTCTTGACATGTACTGCAAGTGTGGCAGTGTGGATGATGCTAACCGTACATTTACTCGAATGGTGGAGAAGGATGTCATCTCATGGAGCACCATGATTATGGGCTTGGCTCAGAATGGTTTCAGCAAAAAAGCGCTAGAGCTGTTTGAGGAAATGAAGAGCTCGGGGATGAAGCCTAACTACATCACTGTCCTTGGAGTTCTATTTGCTTGCAGTCATGCAGGACTGGTAGAAGATGGGCAGTATTACTTCCGATCAATGAAGACACTTTTTGGAATTGATCCAAGAAGAGAGCATTATGGTTGCATGGTTGATCTTCTTGGGAGAGCAGGCAAGCTAGATGAAGCAGTGAAATTAATTCATGAAATGGAATGTGAACCGGATGCTGTGACATGGAGGACATTGCTCGGTGCTTGCAGATTACATCGGAACATGGATCTGGCTGAGTATGCTGTGAAACAAATTCTTAAGCTAGACCCAAGTGATGCTGGAACCTACATACTGCTCTCCAATATTTATGCACGAACTCAGAAATGGGAAGAGGCTTCCAATGTGAGAAGGGCCATGAGCAACAAAGGAGTCAAGAAAGAACCAGGTTGTAGCTGGATTGAAGTAAATAAGCAGATTCATACCTTCATTTTGGGAGACAAGTCCCACCCACAGATAAACGAGATTGGCAAAGAGCTCAAACAGATTATTACAAGATTGAAAGAAGTAGGCTATGTTCCTGATACCAACTTTGTCTTGCAAGACCTTGAAGGTGAACAGATGGAAGACTCACTTCTGTACCACAGTGAAAAGCTTGCAATTGCTTTTGGCATAATGAGCTTGCCAAGAGAAAAGACCATTAGAATCAGAAAGAATCTCAGAATATGTGGAGACTGTCATTTATTTGCAAAACTCTTGACGAAGGTAGAGCATCGAACCATTGTCATCAGAGATCCAATCCGCTACCATCATTTCCAAGAAGGTATTTGTTCTTGCAGTGACTACTGGTAGCAGGGAGGTTACTGGCAAACCTTTGCAAAAATTGAAATTAAAAAAATGGTAATACACTGGTATTTATGCAAGCCTGTGTCATATATTGTGGGCAAGAGGCATATGTCAGACTGCACCTTGACATGGCAAGAACATCACAACTTTCTTTCTACTGCTCTGAATTAAACCTGTCATGGGTTTATAAATTATGTGTAAGTATGGATTGGAGGATGCAAACTCCTATACTCTAAGATTAGGCCTTATAGATGGAGCTTCAGTAGCAGCTTGGTCAGAAGGAAGTTACTAGCATTATGTTCATGCATAAGTCTTATTACCAAGGTTCTGATGGGTAATTTTATCAGCCAAATTATAAATTGTGTGGCCTTGACAGTCAACTACAGATTGGTTGATATTGAAACCATTTAGGATAGAGGAACCTGCGATCTCCTTACAGTTTTGCTATGGAACATCATCACCTGTGTCTTCATTAAAGATATAATCAGTGACAACAGTCTTACCAGCTTGCTCAGGACATTACATTGATGTATTTGTGTTCTTTCATGTCCACTTGCTTTCTCTGAATGCCTTGAGGAAGCATAAAGATTTGATTTGATTATACTTTCCAGAACTGAAGAATGTCTTAGCAGAGTTGTTGCTGGAAGAAAGAAGAAACAGTTGGAAGCTGAGTAAGAAGTTGAAGACTTGAAATGACCATAATATTGCATGCTGAGGGGACCTATGAGAATCGGATAGCAAAATTGAAGGCTCTGATTTGAAGTCTTTATGGAAACAGAAAATATTAATGTACTATTGTCATTTGATGGAAAATAGAGGAAATGAATGCTTTTCTGAGTCTAATATAGCTGGAGGATATGGGAGGTTTGAACCTTGATCATAAGTCATAACCCTGTTGTCGTTAGTTTTCATCATAACTCATCTAAAAGAAAAAGGAAAAAAGAATGAAATTCTAAGTGATATTGTCTTATATTTCATTATAGCTCACCAGTAACATGCATACAGTATTTGTGAAGTTTCAAAATACAGTATTCATCTACCAGTTAATGGTTCTATTCACTTTTTCTCATATATATACTCTGTATGTTTGTTAGCGAAGAATGAGGTTTTAATTCATCTATTGTAATTGTACTTCCTGTCTGGGATATGCAACTTATATGTTCTGATTTAAACAAGGATGGGGTTGGGGTTATGATGTCTGTGTGGATAGATAGTCTTTTATCCTAATGCTTTTATCTTCCGATTCCCTCAAGCTGATTTTACTTAATAGATTACACACTCATCATAGATACCATGTGCAATATCCTTGCCACCATCTTCATTGCTTCCATTTATTACTGTGATATAATTTGTTCCAATTTAATCATTTTAATGTAAATATTGCCACCATTGAAACTATATTTATATTGTACTCTCCATTGTATGCAGGCTGAATACATCTAAAATGGAAGTGTGGACGCCCCATATTATCTGAGAAAAGCTGCAGACCTCATGGCTTTTTTTTTTTTTTTTTTGAAATACAGAAAGGTTTTTGCAGATGGACTTCAGGCTTATATTCTTGCACAAATAAGCCTATTAACATTGTTTCACTCAATTTTGCAACTCATGCTGCATTTTGCTTGTGTCTCATGTGACATTATTGCAGGAAGTATGAAAGATCTGCAAATAGCAGCCTACATTTTTGTATATGAACACTGACCAAAAGAGGCATGGCTTCAAACATGCATTTCTGACAGTATGAAAGCTTGTCTGCAGCCCCATGTGCCTTCCTGTTGCCTCCAATATTTGAGCATGGACCATATTTCTTGCCAATATAAATGGAATCTGAGTGGAAAAATGAAATGCAAGGTAAGGAGGTTTTTAGTGTTGTTATCAAGAATGGTGTTTAGCTTAGACACATCCTGAATGGTTGCAGCTCCTTTACTGAGATGTGCTAACCATTTTTAACATGTAGTTGAACCTTCTCAGTAGGATAGATTGAACCATTTCCTTCCTGTCATTTTATGTACCAAAACCATTTCTATAGACCAAAATAAAAATAACTCTGCATCTATTGCTCTCTTATTTACCAATCATATGATACAGAAAGCAGCATAGTGAATTAGTGACCATGGTGTAAATGAAAGCAGCATGTTCATGAAACTATCACATTTCCCATGCCTTTAAGAATTTTTATTAGCTTGCATTTGGACTGTTGGAACTAAGAATTTTTATTTCAATTTTGCAGTCTACATTTTTCAATCAAGAAAACAAACAATAACCTCCTATTGCATTCCTTCACTCACTGCCACACTCTCATGCAATGCACATAGCCACATATCTTAACAGAAGTATGTTCTTATGTCTCCCATGGTAAGTGAGTTGCTGATTGAGGGCTGAAATGCACGGTGATCTTGATCACGGTTAGATCCACACAAGGCTTCTGAAACAGCCTGTTTCAAACTACTAAGTATGCAAGGCTCTAGTTGCAGTAGGAGAAGAGCATTGCTTATGAGAACATGGAGATTCACGTTAAAGGTTGAATAGAACCTGCACAGATGAAACAGAACATTTTTTAGAACTTATACATGAATCCCTTTTTCAAAACTTATACATTCACAACCAAATGGCTCATTTGAGTCATTTGACTAAGTTGTACACGCAAGCAAAAATTCTGCATTGCTTGTAATAGTACGGACATTTAGACATTTAGTATCGCAAAACAGACTCCCATATCATTGATGTATTTAAGAACAAGTTTCGTCCATTTAATGAACATTTGCTACTCATTCAATTTTCCTTGTGTGTTGTTCATTTATATGTTCTATTGGCTTTGCAAGAATGGAGTACATTATATTGTTTGGATACAATATACATACTATGATACTAAAGAACTAGAAAACTTTGCAACTGGGAAGTGGAGATGAAGAATTCACTGCATTAGTAACAGGTTTTCTACCACATTCATAGTCAACCCAAAATGAAAGAGTAGAACATGAATTTTCTTTTTCCCTTTTTTCATAATTATTAATGGGAGATTTCACCAACATCCTCGTATTTACGACAGGGAAGCTATCAGGTTTACAAATATTAAAAAAGCAAGCAGTCAAGAAAAGATAGAAAGTATTGGAACAAGTTCACTGAATTTATTACTGGCCAAAGCTCTAAAAGAGGTTATAGATATGGATCTCGGGATGTGAAGAAATACACAAAGGTAAAACATACCGTGTATAACTCAAAATGTTGCAGGTGGAGGCCTTACAGCGGTAAAGTAAGATGCAAGATCAATATCCAGGTGATCGTACATACTGATGAATGGGTGCCTCTGTATATAGCCATTACGTGTTAAGAAGATTTCAGATTAATAGAACTTTTTTGATAACAAATGTAAAGTAATACTAATACCATTAATTCATTTGCTGACAGTCTCTTTTTCGGGTCCTTCTGCACACTGAAACAAGTAAAATGCATGAGAATGTGTGCAACCAAGAATAAAAACCAAGATATATGCACATGAACATTTTAAAGAAAGAGTTCGAGGTACAAGAAAACCACGTGGCGAACTTTGGATACAATGTGGGAAAAGACCAAATGCAATATTAGATGATCATCCAGCGTGCAAGATTTTTACACCGTTTTCAGGTTGGGAAAGGATTAAGATCCATGAGATCAATGTGATGAGATTAAGATCCATGATTGAGTACTACCTACCGAACAGGCAAAGAAGTAAAACAGGGAAAATATTGCCCTTCCCTTTCTTCGAGGTTTTTTTTTTTTCCTTATACTTTTACACAGCATGCTGACACTAAGGAAACGAGTTTAAAAATCCTTCATATTAGAAAACCTTCCCGCATAAATGAGGAGATAGTCCTTGCACAACACTTATTCATGAGCATGACCGTACAAGTATCATTTCTTAGGAGGCTTGTGCGAATTATCAATACCGACATCTATTGTAAGTATATTTAAAAGTTTATTACGTACCATTTAGAGATGAAAGAACAGAACTCTGGAGAGAATTGATCTGGAGGTGCGCAAGGCTCTGGTTGATCAACTATGGTTTCCATAAGCTCATAAACATTATCCCATCCTTCCTCCGGTCGTGGTGGGGTATATGGGAAATCACCCGTTGCACACTCAAGCAGAACTAAACCCAAGCTCCAGATATCACTTCTATACCCGTGGCTGCCTCCTTCAATTCTCTCTGGCTGCAGCAAAACATCAGCAACTTAATATAACACTCCGTAATGAATAGAAGTGTTGAAACTTGAAAAATTTATTGAGATTGTAGATTAAATAATCCATCTTGTTACATGTTTGGCAAAGGTTATGAATTATAGATTGTAGATGCTGATTATGAATTCTAAATAGTCCATAATCATATGTTTTACCAAACCGAGCAATAGACATAGAGGAAAGCAGTAATTGCAAGCGAAATGCAAAGGAAAACATGTTATAAGAACTTCGTTTCAAACGTTTCCTCCAAAACTATTACTGTATTATTTTTTTGTTAGACCACGAGGTGGCCTGAGTATGCCCTAATTATAGAAGGCACCCCATATTGGTTTTTCCATATGAGAGGGGGGTTTTGAACACCCAACCTCTCTTACTAGATGAGAGTGCACGGCTACTCACGTCAACCAAGCTGGTTACGTTTCCTCCAAAAATATACTAGCAAAAGAAAAAGGTTTTACTACATTATATATGCTCCAACTAGTACTCGACTATACTCACAGACATATAGTTGTAGGTGCCAACAAAGGTATTGGCCGCTCCAGATGTGCTTGCTAGTACTACACTAACACCGAAATCAGTTATCTTGACATCACCTCTATGGTTTATTAGCAAATTTGAAGGCTTCAAGTCTCTGTGAATGATATGTTTTTCATGATGGAGATACCACAAGCCCTTGAGTACCTGGTCGAGATGGGCAAAACGTTAGTACTCTCGACTAGATCATCTATCGATGAAAGCTATGAACAGTTCACTTCCTACCTGCTTGCAGATAGCAGCAAGATATGGTTCCGGAATTCTTTTGACTATTTTCAAGAAATCCTGAAGAGATCCGCCATCCATGTACTCCAAGATTATGGAGATGGCACCGTTATCAAAAAATGCTTCGTAACATATTACAACATAAGGGCACTGCGAAGATTGGTTAATTCTCAGTTCCTGTGCTATATGCCTGCGAATAGACTCTTCAATATTCATTTGAATAACCTGAATGTTCAACCGTGTCAAAATTTCTCCTCACATGAAAGCAAAAAAGAACACATAAATGAAGTTGTTGATAGCAGTATATGCATGAATCAATGTACTTCGGATTGACAAATATCAAATTAACCAATGATCTAAATACTATATTAAATTCAAAATCAAATTTTCATCACCCTATTCTCTCATTTAAGCTTCGTCTAGATCTCTTCCCATTGGAAATACTATGCAGGAAATGTCATAATGATGCACAAATATCGTAGAAACTAGAAAATAATGACCAAGAGATGACGATAAGTAGAATGCCAGCTGAAGCTATATAAGGTACCTTGAGAGCGAAAAATTGGGCTGTCCACTTATGTTGAACAAGCCGCACAACACCGCCATTTCCCTTTCCGATAACTTTAACATATTCAAAGTCCGCTAGGCTTAACTGATTATCAGTTGGTTTTATAACTGTAGACTGAATAAAAGAATTGAAAATGCAAGAATTAATTTCCGATACTACAATGCAAGATGAGTGCATCTGAAATACTAGATAACAAGTCAATTTGACAGGTTTAGCTTCAACCAGAGATCAAAATGGAAAGTTTGCATCAGAAACACCAAATTTGAAAAATATATAAGCCACATGTGCACATCACCCTAAGTTACAAAACCAAATACAGAATTCATACTTTATTGAGGATAATTCACCCAAGCCAATTGAATCTGAAAAGATAATGGAGAAAAATGCAATCTTGAAAGTGAAAAATAGGCATACAGTTTGAACATGATTATCTGAAATAATCCGGATTCCATCTTTGTTCACCAGCAGATCTCCATCCTTGAATGTTCCTGATTGTGTCCTACACAACACGAAATCCAAAAAAATCCCCATCAAAGATACAGAAACAAGAATGCAAACATATACACATAAAAACACACAAGTGCACATATAGAGAGAAGAGAGAGAGAGAAAAAAAAAGTACAGGAATTTGGATAGAGCAACTTCATCAGGAGGAGGGAGAGAGAGTTTGAGCTTAGGGGCCAAAGCTCCTTTATTCATTGCAATTCTGTCTTGCAAAGCTTAGAAGTATTTTCCACTTCTTTTTTCTGGGGTTTTTGATGAAAAATTGCAGAAGAAGTGTGTGAGAGAGAGGTCCTCTCTCCCTTTGCGTCTGTGTGTGTGGGTCTTCCACGGAAAGAGTCGTCGCACAAGTCTTGGCAAAGACAAGTATGGGGCCGAGCTTTCAGATTTGTATAAGCGTAGCCATATACACACTCCGTAGAATACAAGTATAAAGTATAGTATAATAGTGGTATTGAGCACAGTATTATTACAGCATACAGCGTCTCACACTCTGTATGAGTTGATTGGTGAGAGCCTGAACCAGAGAAAATAAGGAGAGAAAATTTTCTGTTAGTAAATGGGTTTGTGTATATATGTTTGTTCTTGTTAGGTAATATGATGCGTACGTGTTTATCATTCTGGTACGTAAAGGTTATGAGTTCAATTCTTGCCAATACCTATTGGTTGAGCGCGTGACAAAAGGCTTTTCTAGTGTGACTTACATCTTATGTATAGTTTGTGGACTATTATACAAAAACATAATTTATGTAGTGCGCACATTTAGATAATGATGGTTGATTTTCATCATTAAAACTTTTTTTTTTTTTGAAAAGAAGAAGGCCAGTAACATGTTTTTACTTCAGATTTTTATTTTCTTTTCCTTCAATTTTTTATCCTCTTCAATTCTCACTCTCTTTTTTCAAATATATAAGTAAACATATTTTCTACGGAGTATTTTTTTCTCACATTTTTGTTTCATCAAAATAATAGTAGTTAAAAATTGGATCAGTAAATGCATCTCGAATGAAATATTGAGAGTTTTAAAAAATAAATACTCCGTAGTTAAAATTGGTTGAAAAGTATATCATCCATTTGACTTGGCTTTTAAAATTCTTAAAAAGGTTTTAAAAAATAACTCCAGACTATTAAGATATATAGCACATGTATATATGCAATAAGAAATCAAGAAATATAAATAAACAATTCAACTTATGTTTTATGGATTTTTATATAATTAAGCAGGTCAAATGATGCTAAGTAACTTGAAGAGTTGAAGCTTAATGACACCTTCGTGAAATTCTCAAAAGAAAAATCGCATGTTTAGACCTTAGTGGAGACATTGATTTAAAAAAAAAAAAAAAAAACAGGTCAAATGATAGAGTTGAAGCATTTATAATTTGAAGAAGCCAAGATTCTGCCATGTATATAAATGTATTGAACTTGGTCAAATAAGTGTATAGTTGCCAGTTTGATAGACAAGACTTGTTCCAATGTTAGAGGACACTGTTGTGATCCTATGTATGTCCAAACATAAATAATTTGCAGACAAGTTTAAGGCTTTTACCAAGTCAGGAGTCTCAAGAATACTAAGTCAGGATTTCAAATTTGACTATTTATGAGAGGTCAAATATTAAATGAGAGATCTAGGGTTGTTATAATTTACACATGAGAATCTATTCTGGGAATCAGACCTACCATGGAGTACAATGTTGCTTCTGGGACAGAGAGCAACTTTCTCATGTACAATGTTTCTTTCTCCTTTTTACTCTATGGTCATGGGTACTTCTACACATAGTGAATTTTGCCTTGACTTAGCTTAAAAAGATTCGTGATTTTTACCCTTTTAGTTTCCATGTTAATAAGTTTGCATAAATAATAAGGGTAAAATGTTAAGACAAAATAATCATAATAATATTCTTTTGGATCAATGCTAGAGTATTATGGAATACACGATTAGTGTTAGACAAAGCTATTTTATACACATTAAAGCCCAACAAACACCCTCAAAACGTGACAAGTCATGAGACCAAGTCAAAGTCCATTGACCCCAAGCCCGTATACAGGCTCATGGGCTGCTAAAGACTAGTGGCCCATTACTGGACATGGGACTCGGGTCGCAGACTCTTCTTTGACCTTAGGTGACCGGCTCTCGAACCCCGAGTCTACATTCTTAGACCATTTTCAATATCTCCGTCATCACGAAATTCCAAATTCAAGGCCGGGTTGAGCAGCAACGGAGAAGACTTGCTGAATGATAACAGTTATTGATCATCCAACTCCAAGCTAAGGTTGTGGAGAGCTAACTGTGTGAGTTATAGTAACCACCACAGTTTCCATACTGTAGGGAGATTCAGAGTTACTCCAAGCTAAGGTTGTGGAGAGCTAACTGTGTGAGTTATAGTAACCACCACAGTTTCCATACTGTAGGGAGATTCAGAGTTGAATTTAATCACCTTCTTTGGGTTAATAGGCAAGAAGAATACCTCATCACCCTCTTCTTCATGTACTATACAACATGTTTCTATACTCAAATTGTCTTCCACTCCTTCCTCAAGTGAATCAATCTCTACAACCACCTCTAACTCTTCGATTTTATTGGGCTCTGTAAAATGATCATATAATAATCTGAACTCACACCCAGGATCAGCATTATTCTCCAGGCAGAAAGCTTCGTCCTCAAACTTGGACTGTTTATCTGTGATCTTGTAATATAAAAAACACGGACAGTGAAAATAACATGAAATCATCACAAGGACAAATATCCGTTTTTTGGTCAAAAACACTGGCAAGCCTGAAGATCCAGCAACTACACTGCTGCACAAGTATTCTTGGACCATGTCTTTTGAAGCTCTCACTATAAACCATTGAGGGTTTGGGTTTTGAAATCGTGCCTGCATATAGTATATTAAGAAACAAATGGGCCGCATGGGCAACTTAGTTATTTTCTAATTGTGAGAAAATTAAAATCCACGTACTATGAGAAATCATTATGTTTGGTGGAGACTCGTGAAGGGTCAAGCCAAGTAAATGGTGGCTAGGAAATTGTTGGCCAGAGGTCTGAAAGGTTAAGTCCAACACCCTGCTTCTCGGAATTGTGACAGTATAAGAAAATAAAGTAGGACATAACTTTTAGCGTAATGGTAAATGCTTGATTTTAACTTTTAGCGTAATGGTAAATGCTTGATTTTAACAGGTGGTATCAGAGCCATGTTTACTTTTGGCGCTTACCACAACCACAACAAGAGAGCGCTACACTACTAATTATAAATGCGCTACGCTACTAATTATAAATTTTGGCGTTAGTAAGCATTTGATCCTAGAATATTAATTAGAGATAGTTTCAAAGAGAGATCACTAACCTTGAACAAGTTCACAGACGTCCAAGAATTACTTGTTAGAGCGCTACAATTTCTTATATCAAATTCTTCATTGTAAACAAGATTGTCCACGCCTCGAAGCTCAACCAAATTACTGCAGTTAGGAAGAACCAAGTGTTGTAGCCTTGATAAGCCAGATAGATCTTGTACCTTTTCCAACAAGGGACAATCCTTTGCAGAGAGATAAAGTAGGCTAGGTGGAAGATTTTGAATCACTCGAAGATTTTGACAATTGTTCAATCTGAGATCATATAGCTGGGGAATATTACAAAGGCCAAAGGGTATGGTATCAAAGTTACTATGGTTAAGATGTAAGTGTGTCAACAATGAGGCTAAATAACTTCCATGACTCTTATGAAGTTGTAACATATGTTGTAAACATTGGTAAGGAGCCCCTAGACCATAGAAGGGAAATAAATTAGCATTTGAAGATGTCAAACACTCATTATGTTCCATAGCAAAATTCCATTCCGCAAACGGATACTTCTGCCCTAGTGCCACATAGTTGAGATATCTCAAAGATCCAAAAGAAGAAGGTAAATCTGATATGGAAGTTCCTCTAGCATTAAGCATACATAGTTGCTCCAATTTTCCCAAGTTGGTAGGCAATTCTTTTATTTTGGAGCATCCTTCCAAATTGAGACATTTAAGAGATTTCAACTTGCAAATGCTATTAGGAAGCGCTTTGAGCTTTCTGCACCATCTCGTGTCTAACTTAACAAGGTTTTGTAGATCTCCAATTGATTGCGACAATTCAACGAACTTTGAACAACCATAAAAGGACAATGCCTTTAGACTTTGTGCACCATCAAAATTTGGGGCTCTTTTAAGTTGCTTGCAACCATCCAGCCTTAATATCTCCAAGCATCTAAAATTCTGTTGCATGAGCCCAAAATATAGAAAGCAATGGTTATTTTTTCCCTATCTTTTAGTCTAATTATAATGTGGTGCATTTCTTAAAAAGATATAGGCCCTGTTTGGTAAAATAGTTGGCTTATAAGCTAATTTTGACTTATTTGACCACTATTAGCTATTTGACTTGGTTAAAAAAAATCAATATAAGTGTTTGATTAATCAATTTTAAAAAAAAAAATTAAAAGAAAGATTAATCAATTTTTTTGTAACTCCAAAATGCTAAAATTCAAAAAGTTGCTCAAAACAACTTTTTCAATTAGCTTTTTGAGAAAAGAAATTATACCAAACAACTATCAGCTAACAACTAATTTCCAAACACCTTTCTACAATCAGCTAATTTGATCAACTATTTATACCCTCTAACCCAATCAGCTAACATCCATTTACCAAACAGGGCCATAATACCAAAAAGAATATCATAGTTGTGGTATGTACCTGTAAATTGGGTTGAAATTCTTCAATGCTGCTGTTTTTCATTTCTAAAATAACAAGTTTCTTTAGGCAAAGATCAGATGATATGCGTCTCAAAGGGCAATCTTTCCAATAAAGCAATCTAAGTTCATTGGATAAGTATTTTAAAGGTCCCTTAATATTCATTGATAAGATCTTAAGTGCTCTTAATCTAGTCATTTTAGAGAATACCTCAGTACTCAAATTCACATTCTCGGGTAGATCTATAATCATTGTTTCAATTGCTTCAGTACCCTGACAAAGAAAAATTTTCATAGCATTAATACATTACTGAATGACACAAATATAATTTAAGGTAAAGTCAAATAATGGCTCTGTTTGGCACACATAACTGAAAAACTAGTTGAATGTTGAAAGTTGAAAAACTAGTAGCTAGTAAGCTAACTAATTGAAATTAAAGTGTTTGGTAAAATTAATTATTGAATTAGCTAAGTATAAAAACACATAAAAAGATAAACTAAGATATTAAGATTTCGATTAATGAAGGATAGATGATGTCATTTTTATAAATTAATAAAGATTTTAAAAAAAGGTTAAAAGTTAAAAAAATTAGAAGCTTATTTTGAAACACTAATTGGGATAGCATTTTAAAATAAACTATTATTTTAAGTTCCCCATGTTTTACCAAAGCTTGTAGCTTATTTATTGCTTAAAATAAGTTATAAGCTCTATCAAACATAGATATATCCATATTTTACAAATATAAACAACAAATAAACAATTGAATAGCTTAACTATAAAAGGTAATTAACTATATATGCAATTGATTAAAAAAACAAAACAAAACAATAAAGCAAATCAAGTACAAACAAGCATCATATCGTACCTTGTTGTTCATGAGCACATCCAAAACTTCATCACTGAAAAACAATCTACTTCTTTTTTCAGGTTGCATAAGAGATTCCTCACGAACAATTTCTCTTCCCATATCTCGAACTAAATCATGCATATCAAGGCCTTCCCCTAACAGGCATCTATTGATTAAAGTTGTAATTCCACTTTGAGCAAAGAAACCACAGCCATTTAATATCTTAACAATTTCTTCTTTGTAGAAATTTCCACTCACAAAAAAACAAGCAATATCAAGAAAGATTTTTTGAATATCTTTTTCAAGTGCATCATAACTAATTCTAAGAATCTTCAAAACATCTTTATGAGGAATCCTTCTTAACTTCTCAAAGTCATCTTTCCATTGTTGAATTGATAATCTTGCATGAAAATGTGAGCCCAAAACAGTAAGTGCCAATGGAAGCCCTCTAGCATAACTTACTATGGTGTTTGATAGTTCTAAAAAACCCTCCAAATTAGGATATGAGTTTTTAAAAACATGCCAACTAAAGAGCTCCAAAGATTCCATGGAGCTTAACACCACAACATTATACTTCTCATAACCATTTCCAAGGCCATTTAGCAAATCAACATTTCTAGTTGTAATGATAATGATACTGCCTGAACCAAACCAATTGCACTCTCCGACTAATGCATCTAATTGACTTTCATGGTCTACATCATCAACAACAATGAGAAGCCTTTTTAATCCAAGTCTTAACTTGATTAAACTTATTCCTTCATCAACATTATCAACTTCAAATCTTGTCGTTTTGAGAGTTTTACAAAGAAGTTGCTTCTGTAATTGGTTTAAACATGCACTCCCTCCCTTTGAACATTCTGATCTAACATCAAGAAAGCAACTACCTTCAAATGCCCTATAAATTTGGTTAAATACGGCTTTTGCTAAGGTTGTTTTTCCTACCCCGCCAATGCCATAAATCCCAATCATACGAACATCATTATTTGATTTACTTTCTAATAAAGAAAGTATTTCTCTAACACGAGTATGAACTCCAACAGGATATTTTGCAACATTCAAGTATGTATGGTTCAATACTTGCAAAACCTTTTGCACAATTTTGTCAATAAGCTTTGACTCATACCTGTAAATATTTGTTGAGTAAATTATTAGTAATTGAACTATATGCATAAGAGGGGAATAAAGGATAAATTAAAGAAAAGAAGAAAAGGCTAACAAAAAGTGTTCAATAATTTTATTTTATTTATAAAAGTAAGTGATCAAGTACCCGTCAGCATCACTCTGTAAATCCCAACCAGAAAAATTTGCAACCTTAGTTAGAGCTGCTTTCCATTGGCAAATTTTTTTTGCTCCAAATCGTTGTTGATGTAAAGTTAATGCATCACCAAACTTGCCAGATTGTTTGCGGACCTCAGAGGGATCGACATCATAGAACACTGGAAAAATTGCCTGATTGGCCTCTTTACATTCAACTATCTTTACAACTTCCTCAAGACACCACCCAGAAGCAGCATAAGTTTTGGAGAATATGATGATGGAAATCCTAGACTCTTGAATTGCTTTAGTGAGGTCAGTGGAGATATCCTCTCCTTTACGGAGCTCTTCTGCATCTCTAAAGGCATAAACTCCGACTCGATTTAAAGCCGCAAAGAGATGATCTGTAAAGGATTTTCGGGTATCTTCACCTCTAAAACTCAAAAAGACATCATATTGCCAACGTTGAAGTAACGAGGAAGATGAGTGAAGGAAAAGTTGATTAGTTTCACATGTGGATTCCATTATGGAAACACTACAAGTAAAGACAATGAAGGTAGGAAGGGTACCAGGCACAGATTCTTTTACCTAAGGGTGATTACTCTTCTATTATCTTGTTGGACTGAGATGTGGAATCTTTGAGGACGAGAGAATTCCACCAAGATAGGAAGGAAGGACCTGGGAGTTTACGAATAGTTTATGGTTGAATACTTGAATTGCTACTGACTACTACTTCATGTGCAATTTATATATATACATCTTTCGCATGAAATCGAAATTGCTATGAAGTTTCTGAGCGTCAGGATACGAAAGCAAGCTAGTTAAAGAATTTACTAAGTGATCAGGCGATTGAAGTGGTAAAAATTGTTAGGAAATGATATTATTTTATTTTCTTTACCTTCAAACTTGCATTGTCAGCTTATTTTGATATATATATATATATATATTATTTGTTATACAGTTGGTCAACCTTAGTTATTAAAGTCATCATAGAGTTTATTCAACATCGCATGCATCACAAATGAATTTATTAGTCCGTATAATTGAACAGTCGTCATATTCCACATTTTGCTCTTGATTTAAGACACGTACTTCCTTGGGTAATAAGGATGTTAGATGTAGATCATGAGTCATGACGAAGGTATAGGGTAGGCCGGCGGCCGTCCACAAATTAACCTAAACAATATCTTAGAATTAGTATGAAGTTGCATAATGGCTTAGTATGCGGAGCAAATGGATAGGTAATAAATAACAGATAGAAGCTATGTTTGTCAAATCTAGCTGAAAAGGTGGTTGAAAGTTGAAAAATGAAAAGTAATTGAAAGTTAAAAAGCTAGCAATTAGAGAAATTAAATTACCCATTTGATTGATGCCAAAAGGAGAGAGGTGCTGAGACTGATGCTGCAGGATAGTGTGGTTCCAAGAGATTGCAAAGATCTGTTCTGGAAAATGAGCAAAGTGTTGCACCAATTCTATGTCAAAGATCGATGATGGCTTCACTTCACATACAAGGGTTGGCTGGAACTGTGAAGCCAATTCTCCATCATCCCATTCACCTCCATCTCATATGAATGGACTATGGGTGGCATACAAGTTTGCCTAGCTTATTCTGTTAAATAACTGTCACTTTCCCGTTATCTTGTGGTCGGTATAATCTCTTCTCTCTATAATGTGATGTACAATAGGACGTGAATTTATCTCACTTTTTATATAAAGTCACAGGTTTGTATCACAAGTACAAGATTTTTTTTTTCTAACTATTGGAAGTCATTGGTTCTAAAATGAATTTACCAGTGTTATATTCATCATTTCCAACTCAGCAAGCCTGAAAATACCAATTAGTTTATGAAAATAAATATTAAAAAAATAGTGAACTAATATAAAGTGTTTCTATAGTTGTTCCTACTTTATAAGCAATCTTTTCTCTTTTAATATAATTTTTACTGTTTTTGTATATTGATGATTGAGCCTTCAAGCATCAGATGTTATTGTGGAATCTTCATTGATAAAGCCTTTAGAAATGTTATACAAAGCCTTAGTAAATGTTATAATGTGTTCTTTTTTTAAAAAATGGAGATATCGAATCTGGTTTTCACAATTAGCATGCTGATTTTGGTCCAGAGAGAGCACTAGAAATGAGATTTATACCGATTCTTTAGAAATAATTTGAGAAATGATAACAGTACAATGGTGATGTATTAAATCCTTACTGATGGAATCAAGCCATAAGTCTCATGTCTTTGGATATTCTTCTACTCAATAAACCATTAGTAATTATTTTAACTAGTTTAACATAATCAAACTTGGATTTTGCACTCCTGACTTAAATTTTTAAAATTAAATCGTTAGGCATGCATTCAAAAAACTAACTTGTATACAATACTTGTTATACAGAAAGGGGGTAGCATATAAGTAGTGCTAATTAATAGTCATATGCTCCACCACAATGCCCTGTTTCCCTGAGTGCGTGGATTGGGTGCTAAATAGGCTTATGTGCTTTGAAGGGGGAAAAAAAAGTGGTAGTTTTTCAACAAGCAGCATGAATAGATTAAGCAATATAATCAACTTGCATGATTCCAAAGAGGCCTCTTGTTATTTATCTTGTGGTTATCAAGGCCAATATGCTTTGATACAATTCTAATTCTATGAATTATTGTGTCATGCAGGTGAATGTAAATGTGAGCACCGACTGCTGTTCAGATCATATTTTCTGCACTTCATTCATAGCACAATTTCTGAGATTGGAGAGAAAGCATTTAGATGGCAAGAACGGGATATGATGAGCCTCATAATTGAGATAGTGATATACAATTAATCCCCTCTATTGCTTACCAAAATTTGTGTTCATTTTTGCATTCATGTCACCGCTAACCTATCTGCAACATTATTCTCAAAATTAATTTCTTTGTTTTATCACTTGGATACATACCAAATGGTGGCGATTTCGAGTTGCATCAACTATTCAAGTTTCTCCTTTAATTTGAGGGTATGACATCTTTGGTAACCCAAAAAGATAATCTTACTGTGATTTGCAATGGCAGAATTTGCTGAATTCCATGTTAAGAGAAGTTGAATGGACAAAAGATGATGGCTTCACTTCACATACAAGGGTTGGCTGGAACTGTGAAGGCAATTCTCCATCATCCCATTCACCTCCATCTCATATGAATGGACTGTGAGGCCGGCCAGTGGCATGCAAGTGTGCGTAGCTTATTCTATTAAATAACTGTCACTTTTTCGTTTTTTTGGTAAATTCACAGGGTCTTTCTCCGTCCGTTTAACGGTCCGGGTTCACCACGTTCGCTCCGAGAGGCACAGGAGCTGGCCCAGGGGGAATCGTCACTTGTGGGAATCGAACCCGGGTTCTCCCGGAATTCTTCCCCACAAAGAGAGCTCATTTGTCACTTTTTCGTTGATGGTACAAGTATAATCTCTTCTCTGTAATGTGACGTACAAAAGGGCGAAAATTTATCTCACCTTTTATATAAAGTCACATGTTTATATCACTGAAGTATAAGATTTTTTTTATCTAACTATTGAAAGTCATTGGTTCTAAAATGAATTTAGCAGAGTTATATTCATCACTTGCAACTTTGCAAGCCTGAAAATACCAATTAGTTTATGAAAATAAATATTAAAAAAATTGTGAAGTAATATAAAGTGTTTCTATAGTTGTTCCTACTTTATAAGCAATCTTTTCTCTTTTAATACAACAACAACAACAACAACAACAACAACAATAATAATAATAATAATAATAATAATAATAATAATGACGTCATTATTATAACAAATTTATACTCATGGTGGTTTTATCAATTTCAGAAGGCACACGCATTAATGTATATGTTGGCTGAGGATTCAATCATTTGTTCAATTATTTTTAGTCTCTTTTAATTTCCCCCAAGAGGAACCTCTAAGCTGTCTACATCACATCTTCAACCATCTATTTTTTATTTTTTTTTGAAAGCATTCAACCATCTATTATAATAAGGCATATAAAATTCAATAAAACAACTATTAAATTATACATACCTTTTACAATATTATACAACATTATCTTAATTAATTAGTGTAGTTTACCTCTCATGTGTGGTTTATGAACTATTTTAAGTCGAATAATGACTTTGTGATGATTTTTTCGGGTTTTTCCCAAGATATCCCTATAAGTCGGATAATGACTTTGTGATGGCAGCCGCCGCCTCCGCATGCTTAGCGGAGGCGGCGTCTTCTCATCTTCATGATTGTCATCTTCTTTTGCTCTTTTCTCTCTATCTCTCTTCTCCATTTTCGCCTCCCCCATCGCCGTCCACCACACCTACGATCTCGCACTGTCGTCGTGTTCTTCGGCTATCGCCGCCCCTTTTCCTTCCCTTCCGATGTTATTCCTCTTCCCCAGCTTCGGATCTGTCAAGAAGTACATCACCATTGAATAAGGAAAAGAAGGTTTTGGGTTTTGCAAAAGGTGAAGTAGGAAGGAGTGGTTTTTTCTTGATTCAAAGCAGTGTTGCTTTTTATTAGTAAGTTTTGTTGCTATTATACCTTTCGTTTATTTATCGAATTTGTTGCTTCTCGCATCTTTAGCAAGTTTATTCCCTCTCGCTTCTTTTGCGAGTTTATTCCCTCTCGTTTTTTGGCGAGTTCTTGTTATAAGCGTACGTAGAACGATAATTAGCCAGGGCGTATGTGAACCACAAAAGAATGAAGATTGATACTCGGGTGGTGTCAACGACTTTTGAACTAGAGTATGCCTTCGTTATGTTTGACCAAATTACTATTGACAGTAAAGAAGCTTGGAGTGCTCCTGTCGACTTCAACTTCAAATTTGTGAAACAGTCTGCGATTAAAGTTTTCGATAACATTGTTAGGAAATTTGTTTCGATGTCTGACTGTAAGGAATGTTTGTCCATTCCATTAATCTTTCTTGTAAACGTTTCTGCTTATGATTCAATGAATTAGTCTCGAGAGATTATTATCAAAAAAAAAATGACTTTGTGATGATTTTTTTCGGGTTTTTCCCAAGATATCCCTCTAGCTGACAGCGAGAAGACGTAAAGAAGCTTGGAGTGCTCCTGTCGACTTCAGCAAGTTTTCGATAACATTGTTAGGAAATTTGTTTCTATGTCTGACTGTAAGGAATGTTTGTCCATTCCATTAATCTTTCTTGTAAACGTTTCCGCTTATGATTCAATGAATTAGTCTCGAGAGATTATTAGCAAAAAAAAATGACTTTGTGATGATTTATCCCTATAGCCGACAGCGAGAAGTCTAACATTCGGCCCGACGGCGCTTATGATTCAAGTAACATTCAGCCCGACGACGCTTATGATTCAATGAATTAGTCTCGAAAGATTATTAGCAAAAAAAAATGACTTAAAAAATGACTTTGTGATGATTTATCCCTATAGCCGACAGCGAGAAGTCTAAGATCCCCGACGGCCAGCACAGCACACTAAGTGGTAGGGGACTGGGGACTAGCCAAGTGGTTTGCTCCAATCACCTGGGTGGGGATGGAACCCCCAACCTCATGCTTAAGGAATAAGGTACTGAATCACCACGCCAACCATGTTGATATTTTTTTAAGAGTCATTGACCACACTTATCTGCACTTTCGCACGAGAACTTCCCTTCACACTTGATCCTAAGCGCGATACTAATCCAATTGAGCATTAATTTGACCCCATACAGGACAACTCTTCCAAAAGCGCATTGTTGCATATACATGATAATATGAAATGTTATTTTTGTTGAACTACATTGCTTTCACATGAATTTCAGCACTGCTTGTGCTGTTTCAATTGCCATTTTTATTTCTTTTATTTATTTATTTTTTTTTGTAAAAAAGTTGAAAGTGGGAATGGAAAAAGAAGACTTCCTTTTTTCTAGAAATTAACCAATAATTGTACAAAAATATGCCTTATTAAATGAATATTTGAATTTTAAGGTGGTTGCAAAAAAAAATAAAAAATGTGTGAGCCTGTGACAGGTTGGTGATGTACTTCTTGGGTACTTCCCACTTCAATTTAAAAATAAATAAATAAATAAATAAATTATCTTACTAATTTGTTTGAGTGTCCCACATTTATGTTGTCCCTCCATAAAAGGGGGATAATTCTGACCAGTACACTTTAGCAGCAAAATATTCAATGAATTGAACCCTTTAATTAGATTTGACAATTTTCGACATTGTTCATTAACACAATACAAAATTAAACTCAAAAATAAAAAGTTACTCCGTATTATTTACTCAAAAATAGTTCTTGGACTCTAAAAACCTACTCTCAACTTTTACTTTTATAAATATTCAAATTTTATTAAAGAAAAAAAATAAAAATCATGACATCCCATTATATTAAGCAATCATGCCAGATCATAGGGGCTGAAAATAGGAATATAAAATGGGAGTTCATGTAGAATTACTCTTGATGTGTCTTGAGTCATTAACGGGTTAACCTGTTAATAATTTGTTAAAATACATGTATTAACGGGTCAACCCGCTTAACATGATAATATCAACATTAGTTATGATTTTTAAATATTATTTTATCATTTTATAAATATTATGGTATGTTATGAATTAAATATCTTACCATTTTGTTGATTTAATAAAAATAAATTTGTAGCAAGTTTTAAAATTATTTATCGTGTCGTGTAGACCCGAAACTTGTTAACCAAATGTATATATTGCGTCAACCTGTTTAAAAATCATATTTGTATTTAAAACTCTAACATGTTAACATTTACGGGTTGTGCCCGTGTTTTGCCTTATAATACTCCTCTTGTTATGTTCATAGCTACCTACTGAAGCACAACGAGTCAAAATGAGTCAAGAGTTGACTCCACTGAGGCTTAAACTCAGTCCTATCATCCATGTGGGAGTGTTAATCAGAACACCGGATGCCACTTGACTGCAAGGTCTTTGGCTTGATAGAACTTAAAATGTCATATAAGTGCCAAATCATACTTAAACAAGCCAACTCAGCACAAAATTATTATTTAAAATGTCATATTAAATTTAGTCAGCAAATTACTTGAGTGTAACTTGCTAAAGAGTTAATTACTTTTTTTTTTTTTTTTTTTGCAAGTTAGATGGCTTAATCGGAGCTTTTTCTTTTTTTTTTTTCTTTTTTTTTTTTTTTTTTTGCAAGTTAGATGGCTTAATCGGAGCTTTTTCTTTTTTTTTTTTCTTTTTTTTTTTTTTTTTTTGCAAGTTAGATGGCTTAATCGGAGCTTTTTCTTTTTTTTTTTTCTTTTTTTTTTTTTTTTTTTGCAAGTTAGATGGCTTAATCGGAGCTTTTTCTTTTTTTTTTTTCTTTTTTTTTTTTTTTTTTTGCAAGTTAGATGGCTTAATCGGAGCTTTTTCTTTTTTTTTTTTCTTTTTTTTTTTTTTTTTTTGCAAGTTAGATGGCTTAATCGGAGCTTTTTCTTTTTTTTTTTTCTTTTTTTTTTTTTTTTTTTGCAAGTTAGATGGCTTAATCGGAGCTTTTTCTTTTTTTTTTTTCTTTTTTTTTTTTTTTTTTTGCAAGTTAGATGGCTTAATCGGAGCTTTTTCTTTTTTTTTTTTCTTTCTTATTCTTTTTTTTTTTTTGGTTTAAGAATTCAATTGCACTAATATGAGTTGTGAACTTGTGACTAGTTCAAAAATTTATTTTATATTTTTTCAATAAATAATGAAGAAGGTGATAATACATTCGAATTTGAATCATTCTACTATAATGACAATGACTTGGTTTTTATCCTGGTTGTCACCAATGATCTCTAGCCATCTTAACTAGATGCACCCTTTTAAGTCAATGATTTTTTTTTTTGAGTACTACTGACTCTGTTACAATGTAGTACTCCCATCATCCATGTGGGAGTGTTAACCGGGACACCGGATGCCACTAGACCACAAGGTCTTGGCAGTCAATGATTTTTTAATGCATGCAAGATGTATAGTTTACCTGTAAGTAAAAATGTAAATATTTTTATTAAAGGGTATTGTGTTTAGTTAATTAGGGACTGATAATATTAGTATTTGGCACACAAATAAAAAATATAAACGCTATAATATTATCGTTTGAATTAGTAATACAATTGTCCGTTCTATATATCAAATTATTCTTAAATATTATGATTATGTATATTTGTATCTCCACTAGAGAGATGGATTATATGAGAACTCGTATCACGCAAAATTATAAAGTACATCTTATGATATGTAAAAGTACAACTTAAGAACTAGTATATTTTGTTTTTCAAAAAAAAAATAATAACTAGTATATTTTGTAGTTTTGCATGGTCCATTTTTAAAATTTGCATTTTTCTTGAGTGCACTTTTACATATCAAAACTACGAAGTACATCCATGATATGTAAAAGTGCAACTTAAAGAATTGATACATTTTGTAGTTTTGCATGGTGCACTTTTAGAATGCGTACTTTCTTGACTGCACTTTTACATCTCATGTACTTTGTAGTTTTGCATTTTACAAATCTCTATTTACACTTGAGCGTCGTTCTCACCAAATGGAGCCCCTCCCCACGAAATATATAGAATCAAGATTAGATGAAAACTAGTAGTCACATGAGAACATGTAGCACTAATCTCATATATCCATCTAAGATGGTCAAGAGCTAAAAATTAAGGGGAAAACGAAGTAGCATTTATGTAATTATTACAATAGTGCATTCGAAAATGTGCACTTGATAATGCATTCGTGGATAATTGACAGTACACTGAAGATATATAATAGTGCACTTACATGTGTGCACTATTATTTATTTGCGAATGTACACATTATCAAACGTTGTCAAATGCACCATTGTAATTACAAAACAAAATAACAAAACTACCACCACGTTTATTTTTTCATTTTCTCTTCAACTTTCAACCTTGATCATCTTAAATTGACTTATGAGATTATTTCGCATCCTATACATTCGATCTCATGCCACTTCTAGCTCTCATAGGAGCTAGGGAGACTATATATATTAATATATACACACACTAGTATAAATAAATAAAATTACCTATTTATAAACTTCTATATAATCTTGCATTGATATACTTTCAAATATTTATTTAAATATAAACATTGGACATTAACTCATTCGCTCAATGCGCTGTAAAACTAGTATATTACCATAAAGTTCCAAAAATTTTGACATATGATTTATTGAGTTAATTAAATTTTGTCATTTCAGTTGGCATGCGATATCTAGCTAGTCTATTGGTCATCCTTTATCATGACTAACCATGCACAAATATTTTGACAGATGTCCCTTCTATATTCCCCCCACACCATTAAGACTTTGTCAACAAGCATATAATCATCCATTTATAAACTAATAAATAAAGTCTATTTAACAAACAGTACTACAAAAAACAGTAAACTCTTGCTTAATCAAATCAATCCTAATCTTAATCACAAAGTAAACATCAACATGAACTCTTCTTCATATGTGTATTATTCGTTCATAAATTGATTACTCACATGATTTCTTTTTGTCTTTTAGTGCCGTAAAAAAATAAAAATTAAATTACTAGATTAAATACTAGTGATTTATTTATCGATTATATTTTTTAAATCAATCAAAAGAACTAACATAGATTAACAAAATTTTAACGTAACCTTTTTTAACTACTTAATGGGGTGGTTGGAATTTCCAATGACCTACGATAAGAACAAAATATTATATCGCGTATTTTTCATTCAGCAAAAGTTTAATATTAAATTTCTAATCAATTTTTTATGATAAAAAATTCAAATATTTGAATTAATTAATGGTAATGGATGATTGAACTGGAAATCGAATTATCACGTGAGAGGGAGTGGGCCCTCTTCCTATGTTGGACGCTAGCTGTTTTAGAGGACAGACAGTCAGATACACTTTGTGTATTTTCCCACGAAATTTTTAAATATATTTTTTGCTGATATTAAATCCCCTCCAGCTGGCCACCTGTCTTTCTCCAAAAAATAAAATAAAATAAAATAAAATGAAAAAGAAGAAGAAGAAGAAGAAGGACGAAGACGACCCTACTTCAAGTTGTAACAACTCACAATAAACACTCCCCACCAATATATAAATATATAATGCACAATGCTTATCTTTTGCGCGTGCTAATCACGTACCTAAACTTTTAATACGGAGTATTTCTTATGTTAGTTGCATTTTTCTTCCAACTTATCTTATCACTATGTTCAAGTCTAAAATAAGTCTAGAGATAACTACATCAGGGAGTTGTTTTATATTGAGATGAGATACCGAGTTACGTTTTGTAATGTAATTTGATAAAATTGATATTATTTTTAATTTTGTTTAGTTATAAAATACTGTTGCGGACCTCCTTTCACACTTTGCAAGTAGAGGGGTGGTAAAAGATGGTGAAAACAAGTCCATGTCCCTCCTACCGATATAGAGATCTTCATTTGTGAAATTTATCTTAGTTGTTCCACTGTACTTCCATTTGTTCAAAAAGAAAAATACATAATTTATTTATCGTATTCTTTTTACTATTTTTAATATTTGACATTATTATGAATATATATATATATAGATAAATTTTCTATACATGTTAGATTGCAATTTATTGAGTGATTTTTTTAAGTAGATAGAAGTTGAATTCTTGAAATTTAGGAGTCTTCAATGTAAATTAATTCAGCTAATACATACCCAATTGGTTATTAGATTATGTAATTAATTATAGAGCATTATGAAATTGTAAAGGTCAAAGAATTGAAAATTTAATGATCATACAATTAAAACATTATATTTATAATGTCATACCTAAATAAAATTGTGTATTTTAAAAATAAAAAGTGATACATATTCAATTACTCATCCAAACATATTGTTACTTGAACTAACAAAATGATGAGATTATAATTAAAATTTAAATATCATAGATCCCTTCTTACATGAAAAAATAATTATTATTGCACAAAAAATAGGTATGGATTTGACCTTTTGTACGTGGATACTAGTATACAAGCATTTTGAGGTTTATAGGCTGACAAATTATATTGTGAATCAATAATATATGTCCATTTTTAGTATATTGAAAGTAAAGTTCATTTTTAAGTATATTACCTAAAAAATGAACATACAGCACACTAAAAATAACTATAAAAAATGAACATGTACACTAAAAATGAATATTCAGTATACTACAAATGAATTTACATGCCAGGAGTCTACTTTGCAACCTGGACCATGGTCGATTGACTGGTCGTCCACGGTATAACTATTGTTGTAGGTCAATAGTAACATATGTCATGATTTACTTAGCTTCATCCACCAGCCATACTCTGTGATTTACCTCATTCACTAGTCATACTCTATGATTTACTTCATTCACCAATCACATTTCGTAATTTGTCTCATCCACCCGTCTCCAAAGTAAGAGCAGTGAGTAACAATTAAGGTTGTAGTTACAACTTATTAAAACAATATTGCAAAAACTTTAATAAAGTGGTGAAATTTAATTAATGAGATGGTTTGGAGGGGTGAGAATGACATTGATTTTGCGAAAACAAGTGTAGTAGTAGGTCATAACTCATAAATCATATCACCTTTTTGGACAACACGCTTGAATTAATTGGGACATTTCATGAATTAGTTTTACGTTACGTTACTTTCATATCTCATCTTTATTTTTTCCTTAAATATTCACCAAAATTATTGTTTGGTTTTTGTTTCCTTGTTTTTCTTATATTTCATTTGCCAAAATTTATAGGATGATAGAATAAAGTCATAAACGTACTTTTTTTTGGTACATAATAACAAGTAAACTTTTATTTTTGATACCTATTTTAATGAAGCGCATAATACACCATGAGGTAGTTGACTCACAAACCAAAGGACCAATTTAAGAGCCAACTGCTTTAACCAAAGCGTGAGCAAGTTAGTTCGCTGATCTACGAATGAAACTAACAAAAGTACAAAACAGGATCTAATAGAGTTAATAAGTACGTTTAGCTAATAAAGTTGTAGCATTCCTTGCCACGGCACGTGTTTCTTAAGTGTAAAATAATTACCATTTAATTTGTAATCATTGTCATAATTATCTTTCAATGGCTATTTTGACCAGATTAATTCAGTAAGTTGAACCAATAATATGTATTTTTTGCCTTCGCCGTAAATGGACCGTTGGTTTATGCCATTCATAATCTATTTGATTTCATGGACTAATTAATTAGACTGCACATTAGTTTTAAATTGGCAATGTTTTAGTGTTTGGTAAAGTAAAATATTTCATGTAGTGTACGTCATGGATTGCCTTTTATGAAAGGAAAATCACCGAAAGGCCGTAGTGATTTGAAAGATTGTGCACTTACTAATAAAGGTTAATATAATTACCTTAATTAAATAGTAAAGTGATTTTCAAAAAAAAAAAATAGTAAAGTGAAATGTTAACCATATTTAAATTGAAGCAGACAAGAAAAGTGCATAAAAGTTGAATTTTCACTTGTGCATTCTCCACACACCATGCAATTGTAATGACACATTAAAGCACTTATATTGGCGTTTAATTAGTTATGCACAATGCACTCCAACTTGCATCACTAACTTCCACACCACTATTGCATGCATATACACTAAACCTATGAACCAAAGTTATTAATGACATTTTAAAAGCTCCCATTAGTGTTAGATTAGTATTATATTACACATTACATGCGTAATTGGTGTGACAATCTCTATTTTAACGTGTCATGCATGTTGTGATTATTAGTCATTTAGCTAATCCATTATATGCATGTCAGGCGAGATTTTTTGTTAGCCACTTTTTTCTCCTGCAAAATTAGGTTTTTTTTTTTTTTTTTTTTTCAGGAGAATTAATATAAAAAAAAAAAGAAAGAAAAAAAGAAATACAAACAAACTGCCAGAACGCGCACTTCGCGCCCCTAGCGAGCGTGTCAGAGTGGCCACCCTAATGAGCTAATGGGCACCATTAGTGTGTGCAAGCCGCATCAACTTGCCTTCTTAATTTTTATTTTTATTTTTACTTTCTCAAAATGTTAGGAAAAAAAAATTCAAAACAACAATATTTTAATTTCTCCCCTCTATACTCCTCTCTTCTCTATTGTCCAAGTTAGCCAAAAAGTCAAGAGAAAAACTCATAAAATTTTTACTAATGAGAATGCTCTAATAAGCGAATGAAGTATCGTCAGCTAGGCTTGATTTGGCAGCATATATGCAGTACTTATACAGTGGACCATGGTACACAATGCATTGTGGACCATGGGTCATGGTTGATACTGCAGTTGTGTTGAAAGGATATTGTAGTTATGTTGAAAGAATACTACAGTTATGTTGAAAAGGAACTGCAATTGTGCGGAACAGATGCTGTGTCATTCATCTGGAACTGCAGTTGTGTTGAACGGATACTGCAGTTAGGTTGAAAAGATATTGTAGCTATGTTGAACGAATACTGCAGTTGTGTGGAACGGATGAACGGCCTCTGTTTCGTGCAACTGCAGTTTCCTTTCAACACAACTGCAGTATCCGTTCAACACAACTGCAGTATCAGTTATGATCATGGTCCACAATGCATTGTGGACCATGGTCCACGATATAATTTGCCGCATACATGCATGTTGAAAGTGATTAGGAAGTTTGTAAAGCCCCAACAAATGAATGGAAGAAAGTAGTTAAAAGTGGAGTCATTTACATTTTTGGTCTTAATATTATTGGGGCATTGCCAATTTTAGTCCACTTCATTAATTTTTGTCACATTACGGCCAGTCTTATTTAGTTCTTGCCACTTTTAGTTCACCGTTAAAATTTTCGTCAAATAACTGTCCAAATATGGCTATTTTGGTCTTTTCATGCTTTGATCATCTCCTATACCCTTTGTAGTGGTCTTCCTTACACATTTTCATCCCATGAAGAGGTCCAGCGAAAGCCATGGCTTTGTAATGTGGCTCACATGGCTTCCGCCGGACCTCTTCATTCAATGAAAATGTGTAAGGAAAACCACTACAAAGGGTCAAGGAGATGACCAAAGCATAAAATACCAAAAATACCCCTGTTTTGGACGACCATTTGACGAAAATTTTAACGGTGGACTAAAAATGGCAAGAACTAAATAAGACTGGCTATAATGTGGCAAAAATTAATTAAGTGGACTAAAATTGGCAATGCCCCAAAAACAGTAGGACCAAAAATGAAAATAACTCTTAAAAGTGAAATATAATAGGAAGGGTTCATATGAGAGGGTAGTGGGGGAGGGATCATCCTTTTCTTTATTCTTTTGACTAATAGATCAGAGATGATGAGATAAGTTGAGTATGGGGGATTGGAGCCTAAAGGTGAGTTTTGTGTTGTAATGGAAAGGAATTTGAATTCTCCTCTTCCTCGATCATCAACTCAATCATTATCATATCGCCACGCTCCAAACATTATTCTCTGCCCGCCCTTCCCTACTTCCTCGATCCTATCCCTTGCTTCCCTATATTTACTTCCATTTAATTTGGACTACTTTCACACTTCATTTTTTCCTCTTTTTTTTTTTTTTTTTTTTTTTAATTTTTTTGACC
>NC_044927.1:23352138-23402768 GCF_003576645.1 Ipomoea triloba
TTTTTTTTTTTTTTTTTTTTTTTAATATTTTTGACCCAATCATGGTTTTTAAGTGGTTGATGGGGATGGTAGGAAGTGATAAGTTTTGGGGTCTTATAGATAATTCGATATCTTTATATAAACTTGTGATGAGAAAATAATGAAATATTCAATTGGTGCATATTTATAATGAATGAATTATGCAAATTTTTTGGTTACAACTTTCATCCTATATGGTCAAAGTTTGAGAGTGATTGAGAATCTCCCATCTCCTCTTCAGCAAATCATTCCTGAGATTGCAATGGGTGTCCCATACCATAAGTATATGAATGGTTGCAAGGTTTTTTATGCAGGTTTTGTCATGTTGAATTTATAAAGAAAAAAAATCTCAAGAATCCTCTCATCTATTCTCCATATAAAAAATTCACCAAAATCTCAACAAAAATTCTCCACAAGTGAATTTTCTGTTGGTCCCAGATTATGCAAAATGTATAGAGGGAAGTTGAATAGACTTTTCTAATAAATTAACTTAAACGATTTTTAAATCAAAGCTTTCCACCATCTTGAAAGCAAGTGATAAGCAACAGACAGACTTAAAAAGTAAAGAGTATAAAGAAATTTTTATAGTGGCTCAACAACTACCTACTACACTTTTCACCCAACGTTCAAGAAGGATTTCACTAGTTTCTTGTGTGAAAATAGAAGTGAAAAGTCACACAATGTATCCACAAGCACTATGACTACAGGTGGTTTTCCTTTGAATTAGATATCCCTCCGTTCTTCAACACCCAATTTCTACTCTAAGAGTCAACCACGAAGTCGCCTTGGAGTAGAAAATCTTCAACCACAACTTCAAAGATTGCGATTGTTTGTTTTTTTTTTTTTTACAAACAAATGAACGATGACTCTAGAAATTCACACTAAGCTATGGTTGTTTCTGGATTGAGCGATGAAATATTTGTCTCTGTCTCTTATCTAACACTTAGCAAAATATGTAATGGCACTTCGTAATCGAAAATTCACATGGGTATTAGCAACCTTCTCTAAGTTTCAAAGTTCTTTATTTATAAAATAGTATAGGGGAGATGACTCGTTGATAATCTTCCAGAAAATTCAAATTTTTTCGTTACCCCTAGTGCGACAAGTGTCCAAATCTGTCTCTAATTCCAATGTGCTGCAAATGTATTATTGTCCTTTTCCGCAACAACATTTCTCCTACTTTTTAGAAAGCGTGCATTTGAAAAGAAACGTGCAACGTTTGTCCTTTTCTTCATCCAATGGTTGAGAGAATTCCATATATCTTTATCTCAAAACTTCTTTTGGAATTCCTACTGATTTACTTTGACTTTGACCTTGCAGATGAAGAAATAACTTAGGACATTTTTTTTTTTTTTAGAATAACTTAGGACATTTTTTTTGAAAAAGAAAAAAAAAAACTAAAAAAACATCAAGAACCCAATTGGTCTGCTCTGCTAGCATGATCATGTGATCTGTCCTGCTAATTTGCTCCGCTAGTCCACTGTCTTCAACTCTGCTGAAATGTTGTAGCTGTAGCCTGCAACTTTTGCAATAACCAGCTGATAAACTAACTTGATTAACTTGAACAAACTCAAGCTGATACTACAAGAAAAAAACCTAAGTTCTTTTTTTTTTTTAGAATAACTTGACTTTTGTCTCATGTAATTGGGTGCTCCCCTCATGTAGATTCAAAATAAATAAATAAAGCCGTGAAAGAAATGATTGATTGGATGAAGCATGACTATGTATCTAAAGTCACGAGTTTGAATTTTTTTCACACCCTCTTAGTCAATCTCATCACACATTATAATTTTTTTAAAAAATTAATAAAGTTATTATTGCACCTCTTTGTACTTTTTTCTTACTAAACAAAAGTCTGTCTATCTATCTATCTATCTATCTATCTATCTATATATATATATATATATAAAAGAATTGAAAGACTATATTTATTTTTTGACAAGTAATACAATTTAAAATTATCTAAAAATTATGTTAGATTTCAAATATGTAAGTCATTTACCTCTAAAGTTAGGTCCAACATCATATCTTCTCATACTACCAAATTAAATAAGAAATTTATCTACTTTGTGTTGTTGTACCTAATATAACTTTACAATATAATCCAAATAGGTGAAATGTATAATATGTTACATTGAATTAGTAAATAATTTTTTTGGGAGTTATTATACACTTCAATTTAAAATATAAATAGAATAAAAGGAATAATATATGTACATAATTTTTTTAACTTGAGAAAATTAAACGTGAGCTTCTTTCAGGTTAACTATTTCACCCTTACTCATGAGGGAGTGAATGCATTGTCAGGCAACTCTTTAAGATCCTTACTAGTCAACTAGATGAGAAATTTATAATCAGACAAAAAAATATTTTTTTTAAATAAAATGTGAAAGTAGATCAACATTTTTTTTTCTAAAGTAGTAAGAAGATTTTGCAGTTAGTCAAACTTTATGATGTTTTGTTTAACTCCAAGTCTCCAACAGTTATTGCAGGCATAAATAACTTTGACTAAATGAATTAATGAAAGACCAAATATTAACGAAATGAATTAATGAAAGACCAAATATTAACTAACCCCATCCACTTACATAAATTCGAACCAACAATTTTTTGAGATTTAGAAATAGACAATACTAAATTAAGACGTCTACAATTATTACTTTCTTATGTGTCATTTTTAATTAAAAATAAAAATTCGTTATTAACGCATGGTAGGATTGGTCATATCATCAATATTCTATGAAAAATAAATAGGTTTTAAATTTTAATTTGGGAGTGATATATAATTTCTCTAACGTTTTTTTAGTACTACTGACTCTGTTACAATGTAATATCTGTTCATAACTACTTTCTCAACCTACTGAAGTAATATCTGTTCATAACTACTTTCTCAACCTACTGAAGCACAAAGAAACAGCAGCACTTCCACTGACTCAAACCCACCCCTTTCACATGGGGTGCAACCGCCAACCGGGTTCTCTGATAAAAACGTTAGATTCAAACTTTATGAATCAGTGAATGTGTTATGTGTATGGTAGGAGCTCTCTCTAAATTAAATTTAAAAATAACTTATTTTTTTAAATTAGTCAAAATTAAATATAGGGAAATTTTTTTTTTGTCCTTCAGTTATACCTGTGGTACAAACTTAGTCCCTAAGTTATATGTGCAGACTATTTTTAACCTCTAAGTTATGCACAAATTGACGATTTTAGTCCCTCGGAGACTATTTCTACCACTAGTTTGTCACTTAATAAAATGATTGATTTGGTCCTTCATGAACTAAATTTGTTACTCCATGCATAACTTAAGGTTAAAGATAGTCATGCAATAACTCAGGAACTAAGTCTATATATACTATAAGTATAACTGGAGAACCAAAAATGTAATTTTCCTTTAAATATAAATATTGCATAGAAAAAGTCATAGATAATAATAATAAAATAAATAAAATTCATCAACCAAAGTAACCTTCTAAAATAAGCATTATCGTACAACATTTTTTTAAATCTATAGACTATTAAAATATGCAATAATTATTCCAAAGACTCGGGTCCACCTTGCAAAGTGTACCCATCACAATTTACATACTGAATGTTCACAATTCAAATTGTGAATTCAGTAGGTAAATTGTCAACAATACACAGAATAATTTGCCCCAATACATGTCAGATGAGATTTTGGTCGAATTCATTAAAGAGGAGACTTAATGAAAGTAATGTATTTAATTTGGATATATATATATATATATATATATATATATATATATATATATATATATATATATATAATTCAGTTCTCGTGCGGTGAGGTGTTTCCCATGCGGTTGTGTGGTGGCTTTAGGTGTGTAATTTTTTTCTTAGGGTGTGTGATTTGTATGCTTAAGATGCGTGAGTCTTGAAATTTAAGATGAGTGAACCTAAAGTTTAAGGCGCATGGTTTCCCTTCTTAAGGTACGTTGTTTTCCTTCTTAAGGTGCGTGATATATATGTATGCTTAAGGTGTTTGAGTTGTTGAAACTTAAGGTGCGTCATTTAAAAACCTTAGGTGCGTGGTTTGTGTTCTTAAGGTGTGTGACTTGTGTATTTAAGGTGCGTGGTTTGTGTACTTAAGGTGTGCAGTGTGTTCTCAACTGAAGGTACACCATTTAAAAACTTTAGGTGCGCGGTTTGTGTTCTTAGCTTAAGGTGCGTGGTATGTATGTGTACTTAGGTGCGTTGTTTTAGTGCTTAAGGTGAGTACCGCACAACCGCATGAGAAGATATACTCGCACATGAACTCTTCTCTCTCTCTCTCTCTCTCTCTATATATATATATATATATATATATATATATATATATATATATATATAATTGCGTTCAGGTGCGAACTACTCACCCAGGAGAGAAATGAGAATCCATGTCATCCGTCAACGTCTTCAGATCTAACGGGTCAGAAACACTTATTTAAGAAAAAAACATTTGCATTTTCGTAAATAATTGAACATTGAAGTGCAAGTAAAATGTATTACAAGTGCAAGTAACAGTTTCATATAGTGACCTAAGTGCAAGTAAATTGTATTACAAGTACGAGTCCGTTTGGAGAGAAGAAAAATGACTTCTGGAAAATGTTTTTTAGAAAATGAGTCGTTTTCCGGAAAACAGTTTCATTTCCAGTGTTTGGATGGATTATGGAAAACTGTCTTTGTGTGTTTGGTTCATTTTCTAAAAAATGGGTAGAATTGTATAATTAAACATCGTAATTATTTTATTTAAAATATAAAAATTATAATAATATTAAAATAATGTTATTTATTAAAAAAAAACACAAATAAACAAATGTAGTATAGGTTTCCGGCGGGAACTTGTATGATTTCCGGCAGTTTCCCCACCTCCTTGGTCCACGGTCATGGGTGAAAAGGCTTGGTTTTGGCCGAGAACATGCGAAACAACAATTTTAGCGATTCCGAAAAAATGAACTTTTTCCTTGGTCAATGGAAAATGTTTTTCTTTGACCATATTTTCGGGACGTTGCCAAACACTGAAATCTCGAAAAACATTTTTCGGAAGCCATTTTACGGGTTACCAAACACACCCTACAAGTATAATGTATTACAAGTGCAAGTAAAATGTACACTAAGCATCAATACTAAGTGCACATAACGTTATACTGTGTCATTTCTTTAAAATTACATTTGTTCGTTGATATGGACACGTGGACGACTGTGAATAGTTCATATTTCTTTCCTGGGTGAGAGCTATCACCTGAGCGCGCCCCTATATATATATATACACACACAAATTTAGTCTCTTAAGTTATTGATGTGCAATGAATTTTTTTATATATTTTTTTCTAAGTTAATTTAAATTTATGTTTTCAATATTTCAGTTAATTTGATCATTTTGTTACCAACGTTGACATTTCAATCAAATTAAATTCATTTTCAACCCTATTGTTCTTCTTCTTTTTTCCCCCCTCAAATTGGCTTACTACATATATTAGATGAGAATTTTATCAAATAAATAAAAAGTGAAGTACAATTATCCACGACCAATTCAAGCCAATGAACCTTTTAAAACGATACTACAACTAATCAGCTAATAAAAACAATCGTTTTCCAACTGCCATGCCCAAACACATGCATTATAAACTTAAAATAATATGTCGGAAGTTATCAATAGCTTGTGATTTAAGTGAAGGAAACTTAATTCTTGATTATTAATTATCTTCTTTTTTTTTTTTTTTTTGTACGAGGGAAATTTAAATGCATTCACACCCGAATGGTGCATTGACTTGTCTATACTATATATAAAAAAATTATCCTCCTCTATAATTTTTCCGCCCAAACGTAAGGGTATTTTAGTAATATGGTAATTATAATAATAATAATAATAATATTATTAATAATAATAAATATTAAGAATATTAATTATTATTATAAAATAATATTAATGATAGAATAATATTAATTATAATTGATTATAATAGGTTATTAGTAATTATGGTAATTATTATGATAGAATACTATTAACGAGATAAGAATGTGGTTTTGATTGTTACAATTTTTGATAATGTTAATCATATTATATATATATATATATGCTAATAATCTATATCTATATATCTATTAGTAATATTTATGTCAATATTTAATTGATTATAATAGGTTAATATTTAATATCATAATTTATTAGTAAAATAATTAGTAAAGCTTAATTGGTAAGAAAATTTTATTAATTGGTAAGAAAATTGTTGGTAATGCCAATCATATTATATACATATATATATATATATATATATATATATATATATATATATATATATATACATATATATATATATATACATACATATATATATATATATATATATGTATATATAGTATTATCCTATTATGCCTATATGTAATTATGAAATTGGCAGTTACATACTTTCATATGGAAATAATTATTATATAAATAAATATATATCTTACAATACTACACATTTCTTTCCCTAATTTCATCCTAATCCCATTATATCCTCTTCATTAGTAATCATTATGCACTTCTTTCCATAACATAATCTTAATCCAAGTATATATTCTCCCATCTTCTTCCATTGTTGCAAAAAAAAATTTCATCCTCCGAGTATGTATTCTCCATCTTCTTCCATTGTTGCAAAAAAATTCTCTATCTTTCCCCATAATTTTTTCCCTTTTCTCGCCAAAAGGAAGAAAAGAACTAGCAAACAAGGATTATCAACTATGAGTGTTTCGAGTGTGCGCAGTGAATTTTGATTTCTAAGGTAAGTATTCATGTTCACCAAAATACTTTTTCTTCAAAAGTAATCATTTTCGTAAGTGTTTATGTGCACCATCTTTCTAAAATCCCTCAAAAATAATTTCTATAGTATTTATGAATAATTGTTATTTGACTCATGACTTTATCAAATATTTGTATGTGTTTAGAGCAATCTTCATCTTCTCCATCTACGGATGCTCCTTTAATTTGGGAAAAACAAATGAAGACTATTGCGGGAAGGATCTCTCCATGGTATACAGATTGCAGTCTCTACAAACGTATATTAAATCTTTTTTTAGTTAATGAATATAAGCAAATCTTTCAAAATATCAATATTTGCAATAATTAAAATATTTTAATTATTATACAAATTAAGGAATTAATTATGATTAAGCTAATAATGAAATTAAGGAATTAAGTAATATAAGGAAATAATTCTAATTAAGTTAATAATGGAAAATAAGAAATTAAGTAATTATATAGTATTTAAATAGTAGTGAAATTATCTTTATAATTAAAAAAAATTAGTTAATGAATATAAGCAAAATTTTCAAAATATTAATATTTGCAATAAATAAAATATTTTCAAAATAATCATTATAATGATAATTAATACTATATAAAATATTTAATAAAGAGTATTTAAATGGTAATAAAAGTGCCTTATAATCAAAAAATCATATACAATGGAAACGTAACTATGTTTAGAATCTTTATTCCTTATTCCTGATTTACTTTCTGATGATTAACCTTTAGAGCAATCTTTATCTTCTCCATCTATGGATGCTCCTGTAATTCAGGAAAATAAATGAAGACTATTGCAGGAAGGATCTCTCTTTGTTATACAGATTGCAGTGTCTGCAAACGTAAGAGATAATAATTCAATTCCCTAGATGACTCTTTGTATGTAAGAGATAATAATTCAATATTCATAAGGAATTCTAAATGTCAATATGTACGTAGATCAATTTATGCCTTTGTTCTGATCAATTTCACAACATGCATTTTACCTAACTGTACAACAGCATAAGACAAATTAAACACACACACACACACACACACACACACATATATATATATACTTGATGGTTGGCTACTAATCTATATCTATAATCTATAATCTATAATCTATAATCTATAATATTATTAAAAACAAAATCCTCATTTCGTTTATTCCCGCACAAACACTTCAGCCAAAACAATTTAAAAAGAAAAAAAATATTTAGCAAACAATACAAAAGGAAAATAAAAAATGATCCATAATTCAATGACTAATATTAATAATGTTAGCAGTAAAAATGAAAAATGAAAAAAGAAACAAAATTAACTTACGAGAAAAAATAGAAAACAAAATGGAATTAACTTACCAAGAAACAGACTAATAATAATAAGGTTACTAATAAAAAGGAAAATCGTAACAAAATTTCCATTTCATGCTTTTCCGTCCAACCACTTTTGTCCAAACAATAGAAAATAAAAATTTATTAAGGAAACAATAGAAAATGAAATAAAAAAGTGTCCATAATTTATTGATTAATACTAATAATATTAGCAGTAAAAAAGGAAAAATAGAAAAGGAAACATAATTAACTTACCATGAAACGGAATAACAATAACACACACACACACACACACACACACACACACAAAGCTATAATTAAAAATAAAATCCTATTTACTTGATTTCCCGCCCAAACAATAGTAAATAGTAAAGGTAAATTAAAAATAGAACGGAAATATTTCACAATAATATTTACATCATCAATTAAAAATGGAACGGAAATTAGATAAATTAGAAAAGGAGATGAATATTAATAATTGATTGAAAATTAAAAATAGAAAAGAGAATGACAATTATGTCATGAAAAAGGAAATGAATATTAATAATTGACTGGAAATAAAAAAAAAGATCCATAATTAATTAAAATAGAAAAGGAAATGGTCAAATCATTGTACTATAATTTTTCACAATAATATTACACAGTAGAATAAATCAAATCACAATTAAATCGTAAATCTTTCGCAATTTTAAACAATAGAACGAAAATTAAAAATGAAACGAAAATATTTCAATAGTAATAATATTCTACATTATCAATAGTAAAAGTAAATTAAAAATGGAAAGGAAATATTTCAATAATAATAGTCTACATCATCAATAGTAAAGGCATATTTTAAATTTTAAACAATAGTAAAGGTAAATTAAAAATAGAATGAAAATATTTCAATAATAATATTCTACATCATTAATTAAAAATAGAACGGAAATTAGGTAAAAATATCAGTGCATCTATTATTCTAATTGACTAATTGACTTAAAATAAAAAAAGAATAATCGACTGAAAATGAATCTGATATTACTAATTGACTGAATATATAAAAGAAAATGAATATTAATAATTGTCTGCAAATAAAAAATATCAATAATTGACTAAAATGAAAAAAGGAAATGGTCAGATCATTGCATTTTAATTAAAAAAAGTAACGGAAATATTTCAATAACAATATTCTACACCATCAATAGTAAAAACATATTTTAAACAATATTAAAGGTAAATTAAAAAAGGAACGGAAATATTTCAATAATACTATTCGATCTACAACATCAATTAAAAATAGAACGGAAATTAGGTAAAAATATTACTGCATCTGATATTTTAATTGATTAAAAAAAAAGAATAATTTGTTGAAAATGAATCTGATATTACTAATAGGCGGAATATATAAAAAGATTACTAATTGACTAATATTCTACCATTATATATTTTCTATTGTTCTCTGCAATTTCTCATCTTTCTCTTTATTGCTTAGTAATGGAGTCAAATTACGTCTCTGCTTCCGACCTATCCATCAGGTCAAGGAAAAGCTCTATAAGGCTCTGGTTGATGCGTTGTTATTTGTCCAAGGAATATCAACGTGTTGCCATCAACCAACAAACACTGACATGCTTATTCCATGACTCCAAGGTATATATTGCATTTATACACTTTTTTTTACAGCATTGAATTTTTGTGATATTGGATTAATACTATAATTTAAACTCATACTATAATTTAGACTCATACTCATACTATATCGGTTGAATGTTTTATTTCAGAATACTGAATTTATGTTGTATGTTAGACAATCATACTTCAATATACATCACAAAATTTAATCACATAATGGATTTGTTATCCACAAAATATAATCACAAAATGAATTTGTTACTCATAGAATATAAAATTTATATTATTTATTTATTAATATTGGGATTAATACTATATTGTAGACTTATACTATAATTTAGACTCATACTCATAGTATATTGGTTAAATGGTTTATTTTAGAATATTGAATTTTTGTTTTATGTTGTATGTTGTATATTAGCCAATCAAACTTCAATATACATCACAGAATATAATTACATAATGAATTTGTTATCCACAGAATATAATCACATATATAATGAATTATTACTATTTTTTAGTATATTCATGATAGAAAAGGATATAAAATTTATAATATTTATTTATTAATTAATATTAATATTTATGGGTGATTCTCTAAGGGAATTTGTATTCATTTACAAATTTCTAAAGAATTTGTCAAACAATTCAACAAACTCTTGAAGAAAGGGAAAATCTATAATATTCACAATTTTGTTGTGCAAACACCTCTCGCATGAGGTTTAAGTCGTGCGAACAAAAGTACATTATGAAAACGAATAATGACACTTTGATTAGCGTTACGGATCAAGATGATTCTGATTTTTCCAAAGACATGTTTAAACTCAAGGATTTTGAGTGTTGAAGGCTCCCGGAGGTGTGGATAGCAACCAAGTAATTTTTAATTACAATTTTGTTCTACCTCATGCAATAAAATTTTTTTAGCCTTGATTTTTTAATAGTTATTTTCGACCAGGGCATAACACCACTGGAAGCTACATATTCGACAAATCCAGAAGTCATCTCCGTTGATGAAACCACTCCTGAGCAGTAGTCTTTGAAGAGAATAAACATGAATTGTTCATCATCTTCAAAGAATTTGAAAAAGCCTAAGATTGAACCCAAGGCATGAGAGCCTTGGTTGTTTTGTTTTCGATTTACCACAAACAATATTTATTTGAGTTTCAGTTCTTCTTAGTTTGACTGGACTAATTAAATGCTTAACATATGGATTAATTAACTCGTGTTTTCTTAAGGGAAACGGTAAAGGAAGGAAAAACTAAAAAATGCACTAATTAACTCATATTTTATTTATTATTTTTTTTTTTACAAAATGACAAAATTGTTATATATCTAGACAAAAAACATATGTTCCATACAAATGATTTAAGATAAGAATTGATTCCTATAACGGAGTTGCTAGAGAACAAGTACATTTGCCCAATTTATAAAAATCTTAAATAATGATTTATAAAATCTCCAAAGTTACAACACCGCATGCGTAGATCTACACATTAGCTATTAATTTGAGCAATTATTTGCTCAAAACTCAAGCAATAATAACATCAAAAAAAAGGATCCAAAACATATCTTCAATTGCACTATATAATATTTGATGTTCTAATTTAAATAATTATATATCGATCCAAATATTTTTAATATATTATAACAAATTCATTCTGTGCATCGCACGGGCGAAAATACTAGTGTAATAAGTAATAACTCATAAATTACATTTTTTTAAAAAAAGTACGATAATTTTGTTTCATCCACTTAATCATCATCACCTCTTTGTGGCATTTTTATTAATTACTTTGACATTACTAATATGGCATATTGAACTTGGTATGTAACATAAATTTAATATGGATAATAAGATTAAATACGTATGTACTCTGATCTACCCCAAGTGCATGCATAACAATATTGCGAATAAAAGGGTAAAATTAAATATGATGATGTCTCTAAACATTAGACGTAATGATTTTGCACCCAGGTCCAATAATGTTTGGCATTTGTTTCAAGATATGTTTGTAAATAACATAATATTTATTTGCAAAATTTTCACATAACCTACAAAATTAGGCGAATGAGACCATGAAAATTGAAAAAAAAAAAACTAAAGAAGTTTTCAATTTTCACATTATTGAAATTATGTGATATAACTTAAAAATAAATGTTCTTTTAGGATATTTTTACTAACTAAAATGGGGAAAGGAAATTAAATAATATATTATGATTTATGAAACAAATATTCTTTTAGGATGATTTTACTAACCGAACTGGAGAAAAGAAAATAGAAATATCATGAAACAAAAATTCTCTTATTTTACTAACTAAACTGGAAAAAGGAAAACGTAAAATATATTACAAAATAAATATTCTCTTAGGATGATTTTACTAACCGAATTAGAGAAAAGAAAACATAAAATAATATTTAAAAAATAAAGAATGAAAACCACATACCATCCCTCTTAAAATCAATTGATAATAAATAAGTATATATTAATCATATTCTTCCATTGTCATTGCGCCATGTCACAAATCGAGTCCCAACTTAAGCTGACGCCCAACATACTCTCTATGAATAACAATAGAGCATCAATATAGCATTAGTCCATTAGTCTTTTTTTTTTTTTTGTGCTACTGACTTTGTTACAATGTAGTATCTGTAACTACTCAATCTATTGAAGCACAAAGAGATAACAACCCCTCTACTTAGGCTCGAATCTACCCCTTCCACAGAGATAACAACCCCTCCACTTAGGCTCGAATCTATCCCTTCCACATGGGTGTCATTGGGTGCCACTAGACCTTTGTGGTTGGATAAAAAATGGAAGTAAATGCAGTAGTAATTTATAGGTTTGGATATTTAAACGCGACCATTATCTTACTCATCAACCATAATCATTAGGGCCACGCTCGCTCCCAGCAAGCTTTTAAGGCATCTCTCACTTTGCCACCGCTAAGCCTAAAAGCCACATTAAAGATATCTCCATGGAACATGATGGAGACTCCCCGCCTTACTGGACCCAACCCCCCACCTCGCCCTTCCGCCAACGCCGCCGTCAACCACCGTCTCCTATCATCAATCCGGTGGTGCTTATCCTACTCGTTCCCATCCTTGCTATCCTCGTTATATTCTTTCTAGTCCCTCCCTTTCTTTCGCATACGACGCATTTTCTTAGGCCCGGTTCCGTTAAGAAGAGCTGGGATTCACTAAACATATTGCTGGTAGTTTTTGCTATTCTTTGTGGTGTTTTTGCACGGAGGAACGACGACGTTTCAGCCGCCGACAGCGCAGGCGTTGAGCGGGATGTTCCGAGAGTTTCTGCGGTTGAATATTCTGGTCGGAAAGTGTATGATTCCGGTCAAACCGGGGTGCCGGAAACTGGCAATAGCCGGCTACGGAGGAGCAGTAGTTCGTATCCGGATCTGAGGCAAGTGCAGGGGTGGGAAACCGGCGAGAATCGGTACCGGTTTTTTGATGATTTTGAAGTGAATTTGTATCGATCGGCGGCGGCGGAGTACGATCGCCACCGTCAACGCCGGAGTGAAGTGGAGAGAGAGGAGACTGGTATTAAAGTGATCCCTGTGGATACGGTTGAAATTCGCAGTTCTCCTCTTCCGCCTGCCTCGCCGTCGCCACCGCCTCCACCTCCGCCGCCACCGCCAAGGACGAGGTTGAAACGGAGAAGATCCCTGCATATTGTTCCGCGGAAGGAAAAAGTTGAAAAGCAGAGTAATGAAAGAGCAGAGGAGTTTGTTGAAAGCCGGCCCCCTGCTCCTCCTCTTCCCACGCCACCGGCACCGCCACCTCCACCTCCGCCGCCGCCGTCCACCGTGGCAATGCCAATCCCGATAAGATCAGAGGAAAATATACGGAAACTTCATAGAAAAAAGAGCGGCGCGACGAAGGAAATAGCAACCGCTATAGCTTCTCTATACAACCAGACGAAAAGGAAAAAGAGAACAAAAACAAAAAGCATCTACGAGAGCGCTTCTGATGACTCTCCGCCGTCGAGTTCACCTATACCGCCACAAACGCCTCCTCCACCACCACCTCCGCCTCCTCCGCCGTCCAAGGTTTTTCAGAACCTATTCAAAAAGAGCAGCAAAAGTAAACGCGTGCATTCTGTTTCTTCAATAGCTGTTCCCTCGCCACCTCCTCCTCCTCCACCGCCTCCACCAAAATCAATTTTCAATAATTTATTCAAAACAGGAAGCATAAGCAAGCGTTTTAGCCATTCATCATCAACTCCTCCACCACCTCCTCCCCCGCCTCCGCCTTCTTCAATTCTCAATTCTATATTAAAAACTGGAAACAACAAAAGCAGGCGATTCAAATCAGTAAACTCAACTTCAACTTCAACTTCATCTCCTCCTCCCCCACCTCCTCCACCACCATCAACACAAGCATTATCAAGTCGCAAAACTTCATCTGAACCACTACATCGCCCTTCATCCGCCGCCAGAAAACCGCCAATCTCGTCGAGAACTACAAGGAACTACTACGACGAGAATTTGAATAGCGGCGCGCAATCGCCATTAATACCGAAGCCTCCGCCGCTGCCGCCGTTTAGAATGCCGGAAAACAAATTCGTGGCTCGCGGAGACTTCGTTCGAATCCGGAGCAACCACAGCTCCCGGTGTAGCTCACCGGAGATCGAAGACGTCGATGTAATGTCAGTGAAATCGGAGCAGACCGACGGTGAGGATGCAATCGGACCGCCGGTTTATTGCCCTAGTCCGGACGTTAACTCGAAAGCGGATAAATTCATCGCCCGGCTCAGGGACGAGTGGCGGTTGGAGAAAATGAATTCGTTGCGGGAAAAGCGAAAGTTGGTGTGAGTTGTAGACTGGTAGGCCAAATGATAAAAGAGCCTTCAACCGTCTTTTCCTGTTTGGGCCAGGGCCCATCACCTAAATATCAAACATAGATTCCTTTTTATTTTTCACTTTTTTTGGGGGTTTAATTTAGATTGGCTCCAATTGTGTTGTTTTTAGTTCTCAATTGGGGCCTTGAAATCATATAGTCAAGTTTGGAGTGTTTTTTTGAAGGAAATATGATTGTGTATATGCTAGGGCTTTGATTATGTTTTTGTTCACTTTTTGAGAGACTTCTTTATTTGTTGATATGATGAGCTTGGGATTCAATGTTAAGTTTTGTTTATGATGGTGAATTATCAAGAATTGGTAAAGCTTAATTGCATTTTTTCTTTATAATTAAGAAGCTAGAGGCATTTTGTAAGAGCATCTCTGGCCTAATTTACATCAAAATATCAAAAAATTATACTAAATGACACATCAAAATGAATATTTTTCATATATTATCGTATCAAATTTTATTCACTTTCAATCCATTACACCAAATTTGGTGTATGATGGACAATTTTAATACGTCCTTGCAAGTGCATGAATCACTGTAGTAATAGTGTGCAAAAGCAACGGTTGAACCCACAAGGAATTAATACAATGCAATTTATAAAGACTTGAAAATAATTGACTTAATAATTTAAAGTTCTCAAGACCAATCAACAATCAAAATGGATTAAACTGAATGAAAAAGCAGGTAGAAAACAGGGCAGGAAAAACAATTGAATAACTACGAAATGAAATAGCAGCTAACAAAAGAATAAAGACTATGAACATGAATCAATTTCTACTACTAATTTTGCAAATTAGTTCTATTTTGCCAATCAATTAAGGGTTCATTCTTTTCTGCAATGAAGCTTCCATTTTCATCACTAATCACACTATCAAATCACATTTTGCATAGCCTTTGTCAATTGTCGTGTCAACATTATTGAGTTTTAAAAGCTCCTCTTGATGTTTAACCCATTTTACTCGCTTGTGGTTGGTGTCTTGATGTCCATCAGTGGCTACGGATGATGTCTCTCTCCAATCATGCACGAAGTTTTTGGCGTTGGCAAGCTCTAGTTGTGCTAGCCTTTTTCGTTTCTTTACTTCTAGATTTCTCAGCAACTCATACCAGTGTGCAAGTCTATTTAAGTGAAATTGGGGTAAAGATTTGATTGAACCACAAATGAAAGAAAGTTATTGCCATATTTTGTAGTTGAAAGCTCATGATATTCCAACATTATTTTGCATAGAAGCAATCTACAAAGTACAGACAAATGCCAAGCTTATTCTTTTTCTTGTTCACAAATAGGGTATTTGTCATCACACATTACTTTTCTAAGTCTCAAAAGGTCTTTGATTGGGAGGCAGTTAGCACACACCTACCAAAAGAATATTTTGACTTTGGGAGAAATCTTTAATTGCCAAATCAATGGCCATTTCTGTCTATCCTCCTCTCTTAATTCACCATTCATGATTTTATAGCAACTCTTAAATGAAAAATTGTCATCTTCTTCGGGAGCCCAAATCAGTCTGTCTTGATCATGTTGTCACTTGTCTAACCAAGGGGACCTTTAGAATAAGGTTAACATCTTTAGGGTTAAAGATGGGTCTTATGGTCTCTTCATTAATGGATACGAAAATAAAGTCACTTTAGGGTTGTCTTTGTCTGGAAGCCAGTTGTCTCCCCAAATTTGAATGAGATATCCTTTGCTCACTCTCCATCTACTATGGTTCTCGATAATCTCATGTGTTTCTAGTAAGCTGCTTTAGATAAATGATGGATTCGAGCCTTTGCGAGCCTCCAAAAAGGTTGAGTTTGGGAAGTATTTGTAAATCCTAGCCATCAATGAATTTGGGTTTCTAATTAATCTCTAAGACTGTTTACATAACATGGTTAATCCTATGTTTTCAATTCAGATGCACAACATAAACTCAAATCCGAAACTCACGCATATCCTTAAAGCAAAACTATAATCTAGAAAGATTTTTTACTTGTTTAGCCTTAGATTTGAGAATTCTACCCTTTCTTTGCTACAAAATTGCAGAACATGCATGATGCATCTGAATGACTAAATTGCACACAACAACATAAATGGTAATACAGTAATGAATTTTATACTAGTAAGTCAGGAAAAAAGTAAACAATAGCTATACATTGCAGGAAAAAAGTGCATCGTTCTCCCACCCTAAGCTCGTCATTACCTAAGTGAAGAAAGTGAAGTTGTGATCGTATTACCAAGATCGGCCTCTTGAGGGGTATTAGAGCTGTGAAGAAAGTGAATAAGAAAAGTAGCGATTGGGGGAGTTTGATATAATGTGAAGAAGAAAGTGAAGAAGAAAAGGGAGGAATAAAGAAGAAAAGTTGTTACAGGAATCGATTAGCTTTGTTACTGTTCACCTGTGTGTGTTTTCAAATCAAAGAATAGCTTTTAGGTGTGTTTCTGATATCTTAAAAAATGAAGAAGTATTCTCAGTTTTCAAAATTGGAAAACAAGAAGTAAAAGCGTTTGGGTGTTTTCAATTTTCAAATTTGATTTTTTTTTTTGAGAATTTCCTGTTAGTAAAAGCCCTCTAAGGTTTCTAAATCCAAGATCCCCCAATTCTTTGGAACACATTACTATTTCCAAAATTTTTAATGAATCCTCGTGCTTTCGATCTCACCACTTTTCCCTCAATTTGCATTCATGACCACCTCATCTCTCTAATAAGATTTTTTTGAAGAAGGAAGACCCTCGTTGTATATGAGGAAATGCTCTCTCGAAACAGCTGAAGCATGGGCATTTTAAAGGGCATCCAATTAGCTAAGTTGATTGACAACAAACAAACTTGCTTTGAGAGCGATTTGATCACAATTGTGAATGCAATCAATCATAATAGGGGCCTAAACAACGTGGTGGATAACATTCTACATGCATGTAAAAGGGAGTTGCAGAGCATTGGTGCTTGGCATCTATCGTTTGTAGCAAGGGACAAGAATAGAGTTGCAGATTTCCTAGCCAGATCGCTAGCTGCATGCCATCGCATGGTCATCCATGACCAACCCGCCAAGAGTATATTACAAATCGTGGAAGATGATTAACAAGGTTTTCCTGTATAACGCCAATTAATTAGATAACTGCTCTTTGTATGGGGTGTTCCCCTTCCTAAATGATCCAAAAAAATTAGCATGAATAACACTCTTAACAATATTTCCATCCCAGTCATAGAAAGAAATTTGATCATTATTCTTTAAAAAAAAATGAAGTATCTTAAAAAAATAATAATAAGTTATGAAGATTGAAGACTATGGACCCCCAATTCCCAAACCGACAACATATGGCCCAAGAAGTAGGGGTAAAATTTCTTACTTTCTCTCAATAAGCATCAAAACATCATAGCTTCATCAAGCATTTGCATCTTTCCTGCTAGGGTTTAAGCTTAGTTAACCAAATCGCCATGAAATTAGCCTCGCTCGATAGCATCCAGAACGCCCACGACGACTCCATATGGACGGCGTCGTGGGTCTGCCCCGGCGACGGAGCTCCATCGCTCCTCCTCACCGGGGGCCTCGACGAGACTGTGCGCCTCTGGGACCCGGAGAAGCTCACTTCTTTGCGAACCAACACTGGCCATTGCCTCGGCGTCGTTTCCGTGGCCTCCCACCCCACCCGCCGGATCGCCGCTTCCGCTTCCATGGATAGCTACATTCGCGTCTTCGACGTTGATTCTAACCGAACCATTGCCACCCTCGAAGCTCCTCCCTCCGAAGTCTGGCAATTATCATTCAATCCACAGGTATGAAAGATAGATTGTTACTTTTCTGAATTCTCTCTGTATCTATATATGTTTATATAGTAGGCGACCTCAGTTGATAGGGTAGGACTTGAGCTTAGCTGTTGCTTTCAGTACGAAATTTGTAATGCAGATATGATATTCGTTAAAAAGTTTGGTTACATTTAGAAATTCGAATAGAAAAATCTACAGTTCTCTGATATTCTTGGTTTTATGTAAAGATGTAGTATTATTTATGATACTAGCTAGGTTGATTGATTGGATGTTTTAAGTAATGCGATGATAGATATCTTAGTGAACTTGTAATTCGATGGCTTCTGTACTAATGTACTTACCAAAGCTGGGCAATATAACCCGTTGGATTTTCTGATACTGGCTAGGAATAAGTGACCCTTGAAATAGAGATAGAATAGTGGTTACGAATCCTCGGTCAATAGGTCCAAGGTTCACAAGCACAGACTTGGCTACTCCTGGCTGGGCAGCAGAATTTAGAGCTTTAGCCTTTCCCCGCTCCAGCTGAGCTGGGCGCCGGGGCCCTGGATGCGCTAGCGATTGGCACTAGGGTTCCTAATAGGGAACTCTCATTCCCACTGGGATGGGAAACAAAACGGAATGTACCTGATTTTCCCCTTTCTTGTATTGTGAAGTCTAGATTCTCATTCTCATTATCTAAAGTTATATCCTTTCTACTTTTTTGGGAGCAGCTATCAGTCTTCAAGGGCGCGTGAGAGGCCAACTATCAGAGCGAGAATTTCATTTCAGATTACATTGTTAGTGGATTTCAAGAAACCATTTTGATTCAACCCAAATCTTTTAACCATCTGAAGAATACTATTTTCCATCAGTTTTTACATTAGAAGAGAGATAAAATCATTTTTAAGAAATAAGAACCTGAATTGGGGATTATTTGACTAAAATCTCTTAGAAAAATGTTTTATATCCATAAGATTTTACTGAAAAGGAGTAAAAGGAAAGAGTGACGGTAAGCTGTTGTAAGAGTGCAAGTGAGAGCATTGTAAGAGGGAGAGAGAATAGTGGGAGTATCATGTCTGAGGATGGCATTACAGCTTAAAGCAGACAGGGTAGGGTCTTACAAGTTACAACTCAAGGCTAAAAAAGGAAGGAAAGAAAAACAGCATAGAGATTGACTTGAGTTCAGTTGAGGCTGTCCCAAGTTTATGTAGCTTGCAAGGCTGCTGAACTCTTCTGCACCATTAGCTTAGATAGGTCCAAACAATTTTCATGTGTTCCTTTACTTTGATAACATGTTAATGTTTCTCCAGAAATTAATAGGAATGGGAATACCGCACAGAGATTTAGGAAAGCTGAAAGCGTCTGGATATTACTACTGCGTAGTTTTTTCGCACTAGATTAATTAGTTTCCCAGATTACTCACCATAGGGTGATAGGGAAAAGATATGGAATTGGAGTTGGCTATATTGTGGTCATTAAATTGTAAAAACATGTTCTTCATAAGTCTATAATTCTGTTGAACCTGGTATGAATTCTAACTTCTGAGTGTGTGGTTTGATGTGTGTCTGGTATATGGTCCTATATTTCTTTATTTGATTGTTTATACTTCAGGATTTGTCTATTATATACTGATAATTGAGTGTTTATGCCATCACAATTGACCCCCTTTTCTGCCTTGATCTCAGGGGACCACTCTGGCTGCAGCTGGAGGTGGTAGTTTATCAGTCAAATTATGGGAGACTACTCATTGGCAACTAACTTCGGCGTTATCCATTCCTCGTCCAGAAGGTTTGAAGCCTACAGAGAAAAGTAACACAAAGAAATTTGTCCTATCTGTTGCTTGGAGTCCTGATGGGAGACTAATTGCCTGTGGTTCAATGGATGGCACAATCTCTGTTTTTGATGTGATACGTGCCAAATTTTTACATTTCTTGGAAGGTCATTGCATGCCTGTGCGTTCTCTCGTGTTTTCACCTTCTCTTCATGATGCAAGGGTACTCTTCTCTGCCTCAGATGACGGGCACGTTCACATGTATGATGCCGAGGGGAAAGCCTTGATCATGCCTTTGTCTGGCCATTCCAGTTGGGTCCTGAGTGTTGATGTCTCCCCCGATGGGGGTGCTATTGCAACAGGCTCTAGTGATAAGTCGGTTAGGTTGTGGGATCTTAAAATGAGGGCAGCTACACAGATATTAACCAATCACACTGACCAAGTTTGGGCAGTGGCTTTTGGACCGCCTGGAAAAAACGATCCCCGGTCTTGTATGCTTGCTAGTGTGTCCGATGACAAGAGCATAGCATTCTACCAGTACTCTTGATGATAGTGGCACAAGGAGCCTCTGCTTGGATTACTTCTTCAAGATTGTACCACCCTACCTGCAAATCTCTTGGCTTTCTCGTGGTTGCCCTCTGACCTTTGCTCTAGGTTTGTCTCTTGAAACTCTAATCTTTTGTACAATCTCGCTATCAATTCTTGAATTCGGTGCCCAGTCACATCGCTTTTGGAGAATGTAGATTCTGCCATACTTGATTTCGTTTCATATTTGTACTGTACTAGGTTTGTCAAGGTTTATGATTATGAACTAATGCACAATTCCAAATGTGACTATTTTAACCTATGGATTATGTATTCACTGTCATGCTTGTCAAAGCTAAATAAGTATCAATAGTTATACCATGGACCCGGGTCCATCTTGTAAGGTGGACCTGTATCCATTTACACATTGAATGTTCATAATTTACCGTGAATATTCAGTATGTAAATTGTGAAGATTCAGATGTGAACATTCAGTATATAAATTGTGAATATTTAGTATGTAAATTGTATATTTTGAGTTCGGATCTACCTTGCCAGGTGAACCCGGTCCATAGAATAATTTGCCAATAAGTATCACGTAACTTATGGATAATCTTGATGGATTATGCATAATTTATATCCTCATGTTTATCAAAGTTGTCAAATATATTGTAAAAATATTCAGTTTTATAACCAATAATATTAGCACATGTTTTTGCTGCTATTTTGGTGGAGACATCAAGTAGGGTAGTTGAATACTGCTGGATGCAAGGTAGTTGAATAGTGTTGGTTTTAAAATGGAAAATTTTCCCCAATGCTAAACTCAAAACTTAAACTTGCTTGTATTCAATTAGAATCAAAATTTAAGAACCCAAACAAGTTTTAGTTTAAGTGTTGTGCCACCCATTTGGTACTCTATTATAATAGAGGAATGAGAATTAAAATAAAAAATGGTGCAAAAGAAAAAATAGAAAAGTAGAAGTCTAAAGGAAGTTGTTGTAGCAGTTGTGGTTGACAATGAGGTTGAAGCAATAGATAAAGAATATTAACCAAAGTTGGTGATGATGGACGGATGAAGAAAATTAACGAAATTTAAAGATACTAAAATAATCGAAAAATCGCCAAAGTTAAAAAAAAATAACGATAATAATACAATATAAGAAAAGTAAAGTTAAAAAATAATGATAATAATACAAATATACAATACAAGAAAAGTAAAAAATGAAAAATGAAAACAATCAGAGTTAAAGCAACACTCATGTATTCACTAATGAATTATTCAAAATTAATTTTCTTTCTTATTAGTGGTTTTTGCTCAGTTTTTTAGATAGGAAAAATTAAATTTTGATTTTTATCTAATGAGAACGGGAGATTTTTAACTAGATTTTTCTCTTGCAAATATAATTTTTGGGTGGAGTGTACTTTTAGGGAAAAAGGGAAAAACTTGTATAGATTATTACGCATGTGTAGCAATCTGGGCGCCCAGAAGGCACATGCATTGCATGTGCCTTTATGGAGCGTAATTCCTTTAGTTTTTTTTTTTTTCTTATTCTTCTCACTTGCTTCTCTCTCCTACATGGCCTGTAAAAAACTCACAAAAATCTACAACTATTGAGGTTGGTAATTTTAAGATAAACCCCACGCTTTTTTATAGTGTTAATACAAACATGGACACATGGTGAAACAAACACTTTCAAATTCTTGAATGTGTATTTGATGCAAATGAAAGGAGTACATGATTACAACAGTGTTGATAAAGAAAGTTGATGAAAAGGGAAGAAATAATTGAGGAAATTAAAGGTAGGATGATGAAAGAAGAGGCAAATGAAAAGAAGCAACTTAATGATTTGTTAATTAAGCGTGAAAAACATGTTGGGTCAACACAAGCAAATAATATAATATTTCTTGAAGATCATCAAACTAATTCTCTTGTTATGTTTTAGCCCCACACAACTATTAAACTAATCTCCTGTAATTCACTGTTGATGTTGTTTCGAGAAGATGCAACATTTTTCCACTAACGTTGTACAAATTAATTGATACAAGATACTGAGGTCAATAATATCCATTAAGGTAGTAATTAGATTTAATAACTAATTACTTAATTTGGCTATTTTGGCATTAAGATAATTACACCATTAAGGAAATGATTTAGTTTGACCATATATAAATTACGAAATGTAGGCTATTTAAGTAATATAGTTGCATAGGTCAAAGTCAATCGCAGATAAAACGTCTAGTTCTTGGGCAACTACTATACTGGATTTGTTTGATCCACTTCCATTTTTGCTATAAAGACAAAAAATAAGTCACATTGATAACCTTGTAGGTGCAAATATATATTAAACGAATTTTGAGTATCCTGTGGTAGTGTCAAATGAATTTAAATCGTACGGGTTTAGATAATTTTGAATGCATTCAGATTCAATAAAAGTTAAACACTCACCCACTTTACCCATTGCCATGACATAATCGACGACATGAGTGATTAAGAAGTTGAAAATATCTTGATGCGATTTATTGTTCCTGTGTAGTTTGCGAATTATTACCTATGAACAAGCTTACCTAGTATATACTTGATAGGGAAATACGCAAATGTTCTAGGAATTGTACTCGACAATCATATGGGGAACCCTAACCAGTCGTATCCACCCCGAAATGACATAGAACCTTTGGACCTCTCGACCTCATGTGATCGGGGATGTTATCACATCACTGCCAATTCATATCTTATCGTTACGGATCGAGCGAAAAACCACATCAAATCACCAGTATAGGATGTCAGCTCCTTACCTGACATGAGGAAAATAGCTACTGAATCTCTATATATTGTACGTGACAAACAATTATCCAATAGTTATTACAAAATACAAATATATGAGACTAAATATTTGATATGGTTGAATTAGCTATATCAATACTTTCAAACAGTGACGATTAATTTTTCTCTATCACCCAAAAAAAAAGTTGAAAACATAATCCATGTAATAATATGAAACATAAATAGGCTCTAATACTGCGCCTAGCTAAAAGACATTATTGGCTTCAGTTTACAAGCTGGACATGATATGATCCAGCACAGCCATGCTAGCACAGCATAATGCTTAACAAACAATAATCTTGCTCAACAACATGTATATACAATGATTGCTTCCTTTCCATTCCAAGCTACTAAACAATCCTGCATATAATCCTACTTAGGATTAAAAGCGTTATTTGTATCATCTAATATGATTACCATAAATTATACTCCCTCCGTCCCAAATTGCATGTCCCATTTGCTTTTTGCACGCTTTTTAAGAAATTAAAGTAAATGTGATGTGATTTCCAATTATGCCCCCAACTTTTTCACTTTTGAAAATAAAAGCAAAAGTCATAAGGGTAAATTGAGAAAAGTAGAATGATGGTGATATTTAATTTTGGAAAGAGGACAACATTTTGGGACACACTAAAAAGGAAAGTAAGACAGGTAAAATAGGACAGAGGGAGTACTATATTCCATATATACTTTGTTTATTCATAAATTCACTGATATTATTACCAATAAATATACGGATTCACAATACCGTCCAGTCAATTAACAAGTAAAGGATTCAAGAATTTTGTTATATTTTGGTTTGATGGCATCTCTAATAAAGATTGGATTAGGTTAATTGTGAATTATTTAATTAAGTATAAAAGCAAGCATTAAGGACGTGAAACGTGGGGGTTTAGGCCCATAAGCTTTTTCCAAAAGTTAAACCTTTTTCCATGGAAAAGACAAATTACATATTTTGTCTTCATTAAACCTGCGATTCCAGTATGCAATAATCGCAAATTACACAAAATGTAGTGTACGAAACATAATTTCCATAGAAATGGAGGGGCCACCGTGCAAAAAAGAAACTTGGAGTTTCGTCCATTTTCGATTTAAAGTTTAAACTTTGAACTCAAACGATAGAGAGAGAGAGGAGAGAGAGGAGAGAGGAGAGAGGAGAGAGGAGAGAGATCAAACATTACAGAATCAAAGCAGAGCGTTCAGAGAGAGCGGCTTTGATGTAAGTATTCATTGTATGCTCATTCTTCTTCTTCGTATGTTTTCCTTCAATTCATTATATGTGTGTGTGTGTGTTTAATACGATTCTTTTCCTTAAACAGATTTTTTTGTTGTTGCTTATACTACTCTGTAATATGTTTGCGATAAAACCTATGAATTAATTATGTGTTTCTGTTTTGAACTTAAAAACTAATAGTTTTCCACTGTTAAACCCTTCCAATTCTAGCTTCTTCTTCTTCTTCTTCTTCTTTTTTTGAATTTTAAATTTGCTTTTTGAATTACGTTATCCTGATTTATGTGTGATTTGGAGCAGTAGGTAATTTGAATGTTTTGTAAATTTTGTGTAGTTTTAGTTGGAGGATGTCGTCAAAACTTGAATCTAGGAAGAAAATTGGTCAAAATCCAGGAACTGGGAAGTTATTAAATGATATTGAATCTATCAGTAAGGCTTTATCTCTTGATAAAGCCCAGCCGAGAAGATTAATGTCTACAGTGAGCAGTCGGTCCAAGTCTGTTGGGAAAACTCATTTACCAGACTCAAAATCGAAAGCTAAGGGTGCTAACAAGGATTTGCTAGAGGACGGTAAGAAGTCAATTTGGAGTTGGAAGGGCTTTAAGGCATTGACTCATGTTAAAAGTCGAACTTTCAATTGTTGTTTCTCGCTCCACGTCCACTGTGTTGAAGGGTTGCCAGTGTCGTTTGATGACCTTAGCCTTGTAGTGCATTGGAAGAGGCGGGATGGGGAGTTGACGACTCGCGCAGTTAGGGTTGTTCAAGGGGTAGCAGAGTTTGAAGAGCAGTTGACTTATTCGTGTTCTGTTCATGGTAGTGGAAATGGTCCGCACCATTCTGCTAAATATGAGGCAAAGCATTTCTTGTTGTATGTTTCAATTTGTGGTACTCCTGAAATAGACTTAGGCAAGCATCGGGTGGATCTCACCAGGTTGCTTCCGCTTACATTAGAGGAATTGGAAGACGAGAAGAGCACTGGCAGGTGGACTACTAGTTACAGGTTATCAGGGAAGGCGAAGGGTGCGACTATAAATGTCAGTTTTGGGTATTATGTAATTGGGAACAATTCCACAGTGCTCCCTGCCAGCAAGGATGTTCATGCACTACAGAACTTGAGGAAGAGTGGTCCGAGTGGAAGTGTGGCTTTATTCACCGAGTCTGAGCAAACCACAGCAAGGCGTGCTGGAAGCCTTCCTGCAAGTTCTTCTGCTTCAAGCTGGTCTGTAGAAGACATAAAGGAACTTCATGAGGTTTTGCCAGTGCCAATGTCAGAACTATCTGAGTCAGTGAATGTGCTCTATCGGAAACTTGAGGAAGAGAAGTTAGATGCTTCAGTTAATGAGAAACTGGAGATTGATGTTATCTCTAATGCTCCAGAGAGTTTAAAACCAGATTCAAAGCTGTTGCCTGTGACTGCGAATGGAAATGCTGAAAATGAATGTGAAATTAGCAAGTTATCTGCCATGGACCAAGGTTTAGAATTGTCCTCAAAGGAACTAGAGAAACCAGGAATTCAAACCATGGATGCTGCGCATCATTCTGTAGAGGGCTGCTTTGTATCAGACAATGTTGAGGTTTCCACTGAAGTGGAGCCCCAGCTCCAAACCTTGCCCAAGGAAATTGGTTGCAACAAAGATGAACTTCCGGTATGTGATTTAGAATTTGAAGAGAAGGAAAAATGTACCAACGAATTAATTATGGAAGAATTGGACTCTGCATTGGACACTGTCTCAGACTTGGTAAATGAAGAATCAGGTTCTCGAGATGACAGTGAAATTATAAATCAAGATAATTACTTGGGTGTTCAAGCAGATTATAAACCAGTTAAGAAAGGGAAATCCCTCAGCATGGATGATGTAACTCAATCTGTGGCTAGTGACTTTTTTAATATGCTTGGAATAGAGCAAAGTCCGTTTGGCTTTAGTTCTGAAAGTGAGCCAGACTCCCCTAGAGAGCGTCTATTGAGGCAATTTGAGAAGGATGCTCTTGCCACTGGTTGTTCCTTATTTAACTGTGAGATAGATATAGATGATGCAGAATTTGTTGGTGCTGCTCCAAGTGGACCTGATTATGGGAACATTTCTGAGGATTTTGGTTTCTTCTCAGCCACTCAGTCTTCTGAGGTGCTGCCTAAGACAGAAATAGAGGAAGCAAGAAATAAAACAAGGGCCGCTGTGATGGAGGACTTGGAGACAGAAGCTTTGATGCGGGAATGGGGTCTCAATGAAAGGGCATTTCAATATTCTCCTCCTAAAAGCTCAGGTGGGTTTGGCAGTCCAATTAATGTGCCTCCTGAGGATCTTGATATATTGCCTCCTCTTGGAGAAGGCTTAGGTCCCTTTGTTCAGACCAAAGATGGAGGCCTCTTGCGCTCAATGAGTCCTGCACTTTTTAAGCATGCAAAAGGCGGTGGGAAATTGAGTATGCAGGTCTCTAAGCCAGTGGTGGTGCCAGCAGAGATGGGATCTGGTGTCATGGACATACTACAGCATTTGACCTCCATCGGTATTGAAAAGCTCTCAATGCAGGCAAATAAGTTAATGCCATTGGAGGATATAACAGGAAAGACGGTGCAACAAATTGCTTGGGAAGCATCCTCCAGCTTGGAGGGATCTGAGAGGTTTGCTATTTTTGTTTTAACACTAGTAATAGCCATTTCTCTTGTAGAATATGAAACATTTTATTGCAGATATAGACATTTTTTTCTCTTCATTTTCTTACGAAATTACACTTCTGCATATTTCAGGAATAGTAAATCGCACGAGGAATTCACGGTTGGACAAAATATGTCAGGATTTCCAGACGCAGTTAGAGGGAATATGCCTGGATCAAGGTCTTCTGAGTTTGAGCCAAGCTCTATTGGCAATGAACAGGATGCAGAATATCTTTCATTGGGTGATGTTGCTCCTTTGGCAATGGATAAAATTGAAGGCCTTTTAATTGAGGGGTTAAGAATACAGTCCGGCATGTCAAGCGAGGAAGCACCTTCAAACGTAAGCCCACATTCCGGTGGTGAATTGTCAACCTTTGAGGGTATGGTCAGTTTTGGTGGATCCATGGGTCTAGAAGGAGCTGGTGGGATGCACTTGCTGGATATTAAAGACAATGGTGACGATGTAGATGGGTTAATGGGCTTGTCCCTATCACTTGATGAATGGATGAAGTTAGACTCTGGCGACATCTATGAGGATGATGAGATTAGTGAACGTACCTCAAAACTACTTGCTGCCCACCATGCTACTTCCATGGAGGTGGTACGAGGAAGATCAAGAGATAAGAGACGTGGCAAGGGCAGGAAGTGTGGTTTGTTGGGCAACAACTTTACGGTTGCATTGATGGTGCAGCTTCGTGACCCTTTAAGAGACTACGAGCCAGTTGGTAGACCTATGCTTGCCTTGGTTCAGGTGGAGAGAGAATTTGTGCCACCTAAACCTATGATATACAGTTCGGTTTCTGAAATTAGAAGAAGCAACAACGATGAAGAAGATGATGACTCTCAGCCCGTGAAAAAGGAGGAAATAATCGAGGAGCTTAAAGTAGAGAAGATACCTGAAGAGGAAAAAGTCCCTCGGTACAAAATAACTGAAGTGCACGTCGCAGGCCTGAACACCGACCAAGGCAAGAAGAAACTATGGGGCTCCAAAACTCAGCAACAGTCTGGGTCTCGTTGGTTGCTTGCCAATGGAATGGGGAAGAAGAATAAGCACCCGCTTATGAAGTCAAAACCCGGTAATAAAGCAACATTGCCACCTTCAGATCCCGCTACAACCACAGTGCAGCCCGGCGAAACTCTTTGGAGTATCTCCTCTCGCGTTCATGGAACAGGGGCTAAATGGAAGGAGCTGGCGGCTTTGAACCCTCATATTCGGAATCCAAACGTCATTTTCCCAAATGAAACCATCAGATTGAGGTAGCATTTCAGGTTGAATAATTTATGGGAAAGCTAGGTCCAGTGTGCCAGCTTCAAAGGTATAATAAATTTGCAAGAATGAAGGCAACTGCTCAGGAGTAGGCCTTTTTCGTTGGAAAGCAAGAAGGATAAGGTGTTTGTTCTTTCTATCATAGGACAGTTTTTGGTCATTATTTTGTTGGCCTTTCACATGCATTTTGTGTGTGTTTTATATATATTTTTTTTCATGGCAAGAAGAAATGTATTTCTGCTGTTTATTATTATGTAACTTTAATGTCAATACTTGCTATATTTGATTGCATTATTAAAAATCTTCCCAAAAAAAATTCTCCAAAAGCAAATTTGTTGTCAAATTGGATACTACAAAGTACAAACTACCTAGCAGATGGCAAATTTTATTCTGGATCATGCCATGGTTCATATTGCAAGGAAAATTATACTGTGGATCATGTCATGGTTCATATTGGAAGGTGAAATGCTAATATGAAGGTGAAATGTTGATAAATGTTCATTTTTAGTATATTAAATATTTAATTTTAATGTATATGTGGAATTGTGGATCATGCCATGGTTCATATTGCAAGACAAATTATATTGGAAGGTGGAGTACAGATAAATGTTTAAATTGCACTTTTTATCCCTAAACTACATATTACTAAGAAAACGTTAATATAACTTAAAGGAAGAAAAGTAAGCACGGAAAGTTAATAAAATGACGAAAAGTGCAATGATAACTTAGGAACGAAAAGTGAACACAATCAACAATTAGAGACGAATTCTACAATTATCATATAAATTAAGGACAAAAAATACAATTTTTTATTATTTTTAAAATAACGGTCGTTTTCTGATATTCTAAAATTGAATCTTTAGTACACTAAAATAAACTTTCAAATAATGAATCTTCAATTCACTAAAAATGAATATTTAGCATACTAAATTGTAAAATACAAATACGGGATAATGGCTGACAACAGTAAAATTCTCTCCTCCCAACGCTCTGCGGAAGATCAAGATCTTCTGGAGCGTAGCACCAAGAAATCGAAGGTTGATGTTGTTGATCCTTGTTCACATGCGATGGATATCACGGATGCTGCTGTGGCGAATCCAGGGATTGAGTTGGCTGGAGGTCCATCGGATCCCCCAGAGGCTGCCATGGTAGTAGATGTTGATTCCACATCTGATACTCCAGTTGAGCTCGCCTCCGGATCTCACTCTGCATCGTCTGGGACACATGCGGTGGGGGAAATCGAGCCTCAGACTGTTTCGGAAGGGGACCGATCAACGCCTACTTCGGACCAGGGTTTGCCGGTTCCTGCGGCGGTTGCCCAAAATCGTTCATATTTGGAGACAGTGGTCGGTTCTGGATCCAATACTGCTCCTTTTTTGATTGCTAATGCTAGCGATCCTGATGGTCTGGTCGAGGGTGAAGAGGGTGAGGGCGACGAGTTTGTGGATGCGGATGACGATCCGACTTGCCCTGTTATCCGCCTTTCGGCCCAAGAGAAGGCTAGGATCAGGGAACCATGGAGGAAGTCGTTGATCATTAAGGTTATGGGCAGAAGAGTGGGGTATGCCTACTTGCTCAGGAGATTGAATACGATGTGGAAACCGAAATGCCGGATTGAACTCATTGCCCTTGAGAATGATTACTACCTAGTGAAGTTTGGATCGGTGGAGGACCTCGAATTTGCTATGTTCGAGGGTCCGTGGATGGTGCTTGACCATTACCTTATTGTCAAACAATGGGTGCCGAATTTTGACATGGCGGACACGACAGAGAAGGTTTTGGTGTGGGTCAGATTTCCAAATCTACCGGTTGAGTATTACAATCTTCTCACTATGCGCAAGATTGGGAACAAACTTGGACGTACAGTTAGAGTCGACCATACCACAAGTCTGGTTTCGCGGGGAAAGTTTGCCCGAGTGTGTATTGAAATTGATCTCACCAAACCTCTGATCTCAAGATTTACTTTAGAAGATAAAGTGTGGCAGGTGGCTTATGAGGGTATGCATCTTGTTTGCTTTGCATGTGGGATTTATGGCCATCGGAAGGAAACTTGCCCATCGCCTCCATCCCCGAACTCGACTACTGTGCAACCTCCAGTGGAAGTGGAAACGGATCAGGGTGGTGTTGCGGCTTCTAACTCTGGTGGGCGCTCGCAGATTTCTATGTCGAACAGAGGTGGCTCTCCTTATGGCTCCTGGATGATAGTCTCGCGCAAGGATCGCCGTCCGGTGGAGAGACCTGCGGGGCAAGGGAGGCAGGGGGATCGTCAAACCCAAAGGAGTAACTCGGTTGCGTTGCTAACAATGCCTACCGCGACTGGTTCGCGTTATGAGCTACTGGAGTCCGCTAACGATGTAGAAACCCAAGTACAGGAGCAGAGTCCTGATCTCCCGTCCTCTTCTCGGTCCTCTCCGCCGCTGGCGGATAGGGAAACGGTGCCGCGTACTGGACCGACTGCTTTGGCAATGAGTGGATGACCACGTCGCGCAAATGTTGTTGTCAACGAGAAACAAATTGCCAATGAACCCGCGGCGCCTTCGAGGCTAATCAATGCGCAGACTCCTAGTGGGGACAAGAATTCTACACGTTCGGTACCTTGAAGAGCTGCAGAAGAGGACGAACATGTCGTCGTTAGAGGCGAGAATGGGGGGACAGTGATCGAGACGACTCGAGTTCATACAGGGGAAACCAGCTCCGCAGTTTCGCCGGGCGATGACCACCATTCACATGAACATCACGGGGATCCGCCAGATGATTTGGATCACGAAGGGGATGTGGTCATGGAAATTGAAAATGACAACAGGGATACTCACAGGGCGGAGGCTGTTCCCTCGGCCTCTGCTTGAGTTTTGCTTTTTGTGTTTTTCTTTCTCTGTTTTTGTGTTTTCCTTCCCTTTGCTTGGTTTTCCATGAAGTGCATAGTTTGGAATTGTCAAGGCGCGTGTGGTCGTGACTTCCACCGCGTCCTTAAAAACTTGCTCCAAACCCATAAGCCCGCTCTCCTCAGCCTTGTCGAACCGAAAGTCTCGGGATCCCATGCTGATGCTATTTGTAATCGGATGGGGTTCTCTGACTGGGTTCGGGTAGAGGCGGTGGGTTTTAGTGGGGGTATTTGGGTTTTCTGGAATGCGGGCATTCACGTTGAGGTCCTTTTCACTCATCCTCAATTTATTCTTCTGTAGGTTAGGGAGTTTCCTCAAGCTTGTTGGTATTGTGCGATTGTTTATGGAAGTCCCACACACCATCTCCGCCGCAGGCTGTGGGCTGAACTTGCGATGGGTAAGAGAGGGATTCAAGGCCCGCTGTTAGTGGCGGGTGATTTCAACTCGGTTATCTCACAAGACGAAACTTCAAATTATTCGGCTTTCTCGGTTCAACGAAGCTCGGAGTTTGCTGGGTGGATTAGTGACGAGGGGCTTATTGACATGGGCTTCAGTGGTCCAAAACTCACCTGGGTAAGAACTGACCAGTGGGGATATGTTAAAGGGGCCAGATTAGATCGGGCTCTCTGTAATACCTCATGGCGCCATAGTTTTCCCGATGCAACAGTTATGCACCTTCCTAGACTGTCGTCGGATCACTCCCCCCTTCTTGTTCAGACCGATGCTCGGAGTTTGCCTCGAACTGAGGTTCCTTTTCGGTTCCAAGCAGCCTGGTTAACCGATCGGCGCTGGGCGGAGGTGGTGATGCGTTCGTGGCACCAAAATCACTCGTTTACGGAAAATATTAGACAAGTAACGGCTGCCCTATCTTCTTGGAATACAGATGTTTTTGGCAACATTAATCGTCGCAAGCGGGTGATCATGGCACGATTAGGAGGAGTGCAACGCAGGCTTTCTCAACACCACCACGGAGGCCTTGTGAAGTTGGAGAAGGCTCTCATTGCAGAATACCAGGAAATTCTCACTCAAGAAGAGCTTTTGTGGTATCAGCGTTCTCGTGAGGAATGGATCATTTCAGGAGATCGAAACACGAAATACTATCATACGGCTGCGACAATCCGAAAGTCTCGTAATATGATACTCAGTCTGAAGGATGTCAATGGCGACTGGATTTCGGACACTTTTTCTCTCAAAGAACATGTCACTCACTACTACACTTCTTTGTATTCTGCTGGCTCTGAAGCCGGTTTCACCGATACCTTGGAAGGGGCCTTTCCAAGTGTTCCACAGGATGGCTGGAGGTCTTTTAACATGGGCATCACAAAGGAGGAAGTGCGGAGTGCCCTGTTCGATATGGCCCCGTGGAAAGCTCCGGGTCCAAACGGCTTACATGCAGCTTTCTATCAGCAAACGTGGGATTCGGTTGGCGACAGTCTATATGGTTTTGTTAAGAATGCTATTGATACAGGGGCGTTGTTGGATGGTGTCAACGACACCATCATTGCCCTTATACCAAAGGTTGGGTCCCCGGAGACTATTAAACAATTCTGCCCTATTAGTCTGTGCAACGTGAGCTACAAAGTGATAACCAAGACTATAACGAACAGACTGAAACGTATCCTCCCGAAACTGGTCGCTCCTTACCAGAGTTCTTTCGTTCATGGGCGCCAAATCTCAGACAATGTGTTGGTATACCAAGAGGTGATGCATACTATGCGTATTAAGCGCGGTATGTCCTGTTTCATGGCAATTAAGCTCGACTTTGAAAAAGCTTATGACCGGCTCTCTTGGGACTTTATTGAGTCCATACTAACGGATGTCGGATTCAGCCACTCATGGATAAGGATTATTATGAATTGTATTCGGTCTCCACGGTTATCAGTGAACTGGAACGGCGAGAGGTTACCGCAATTCTGCCCTCAGAGGGGTGTCCGCCAAGGCGATCCTATGTCTCCAGCTATTTTCGTTCTTGCCCTCGAAAAACTTAGCCAGATGATCGTACATCGTGTGCACTTGGGGGAGTGGAAAGGAATCCAGTTAGCTCCTGATTGCCCAGCGCTATCACATCTCTGCTTTGCTGATGATGTGGTTTTGTTTGCTGAAGTCTCGATCGTGCAAGACGAGATTATTCGTGATTGTCTTTCCCGCTTCTGTGCTGCTTCGGGACAGACAATCAGTTATGCCAAGTCTCAGATCTTTTTTTCTAAGAATACGGATTCTACTCTAGCCATGGAAGTTTCGACTAAGCTCGGCATCGAAAGAACTGACAATCTTGGTCGGTATCTTGGGGTACCCTCTATTCACGGGCGTGTCACTTGCAAATCCTATACTGCTCTTTTGGATAGAGTTCATCAGCGGCTAGATGGGTGGCGAGCAAAAACTCTTTCTATAGCGGGAAGAGTCACTCTGGCGAACTCTGTGTTAAATGCAATCCCGTCGTATTCCATGCAAACTACGGTGCTCCCTAAGGGCATCTGCCAGTCGATAGAACAACAAATGCGCCGTTTCATTTGGGGCAATATCACTACGGAGAATTCCACTCACCACCAGCACCTTGTCAAATGGGATACGGTTGCCAGACCGAAGCGGTGTGGTGGTCTTGGTATTCGTAGGCTTCAAGAGCTAAATCTTGCATACATGGTAAAATTAGGGTGGCGTTTGAACCATGAACACAACTCTCTTTGGGCTCAAATTTTAATGTGCAAATATAAGAATGGTCGCTCTACGTCTGTCTCCACTGCTTGGAGGGGCATAACTGCCGCCACTCCTTTCCTAGAAGCGGGTATGGTTCGATCAGTCCGTAATGGGAAAATTACGCGGTTTTGGTTGGATAAATGGATTGTGCCTTATCCGCTTCATCAGTTATTGAACACCCCGCTTAGTCTACCGGTCCTTTACGCCAAAGTTGAGGACTATTGGGGGGAAGGCACAGGGTGGAAATGGGACCTCCTCCGAGATCTGCTACCTCTGGATATTTTGCAGAAACTGGCAGCTTACGCCGTGACACTGGACCCTGATGCGGAGGACGGGTTTGGATGGTGCCTCGAAGACGATGGGGAATTCTCGATTGCGTCGGCGTATGAGGCTATTTATCCTTCGGTTCAGCAAGGGTCTACAGCTGACTGGATGCGTATATGGGAGCTCAATGTGCCCAGCCGCGTTTGTTTTTTCATTTGGCTAGTTGTGCATGGTCGCATTTTGACGAATGTTGAAAGGGCACGCCGACACCTTACAACTGATGTTTCTTGTGGTTTTTGTGCAGGGTTTCACGAGGACATGGACCACTTGTTTCGTCGTTGTCCCAAAGCGAAGGGAATTTGGAGAGCTGCGTTGAGTCCCGCGACGAATGCCTCACTTGCCTGCTTGAGCTGGGAAGATTGGTTGAAAGTGAATATCACCGGTGACGCCTCATTTGGGTTCAATTCTAATTGGCCACCCAAATTCGCGATTCGGCTTTGGTGGATTTGGAAGTGGCGCAACGACGCTATATTCCGGGGCTGTGATATGCCGATAGTCCAGAAACTACTATGGATCGCTCGACAAGACAAGGAGATCTCGGGGGCTTTTGCTTCGCGCCAGAGTTTGGATTTGCAGCGCATGAACATTGTTGAGGTTTCAGTTTCTTGGAAACCCCCACCAACAGGCTGGGTGAAATTGAACTCTGACGGAAGCCGCTCTTCGGTAGTCAATCTTGCCGGTTGTGGGGGTGTTTTAAGGGATCATAATGGGGACTGGAGTAGGGGCTATGTCTGTAAACTCGGCTGCTGCTCTCCTGAGGTGGCCGAGGCTTGGGGGGTTCTTCATGGTTTGCAGTTGGCGTCAAGGCTTGGGGTCCAAAAACTTGTGGTCGAATGTGACTCCCAACGGGTTATTGATCTCCTGCTTTCCAGGATTCGTGGTCGAGGCAATATTGATAATCTCATACGCCGATGCCACGTTGAAGCAAATGGTTTTGAGGATGTTGTTTTCATTCATATCTTTAGGGAACAGAATCGCTTGGCGGACTCGCTGGCAAAGTTGGCTCTCTCCCACGCACCTGGGTTTCACCAATATGCCGAGGTTCCAAGTAACCTGAGAGACATTCTTTATGAGGATCATTCGGGGGCTACTTTTTCTAGACGTGTGCCTCGTTACCTGAGGATAGATTCCTCATAGTTTTGCTTCTGGGGTTCACCCCCTCCTCTTCTATCAAAAAAAAAATATTTAGCATACTAAAATGGAGGTTAGTGGTTCACCCTTGTGGGTCATCTAATGGTTGCAAACAGAGCATATAATAAAAAAGAAAGAAGATTAGAATGGAGACATAATGATTGTGATACCATAATTGCAATATGAGGCGTTTCAAGTTAAATCATTAATCACAGAAACATGCATATCCTTACAAGACTAAAGGGAACACTATGTCCAAGTTTCAAAGCTACTACATAGCAAATTATCCCTTCCTGATAAAAACAAGACCAAAAGGCCAGAAACTTCAATTCAATACACATGCCTAGCTGATTGATATGGCGAGAGATGGACAATGTGATTTTTAGCTGAGCTCAACGCGAGGAGGCAAATACAATAAGTTAAACCCAGCGCGTTGAGCTGAGCATCAGGGCCGAGCCCTCTTGTTACTGCACGACGGGCATTTGTACTGCTTTATGTGCTCAGCCCTAGCGGGTGTGATCTTCACGCACTTGCCATGGAACCACCTCTCGCATATGTCACAGCAAATCCAGAATTCATCTGTACCATAGTTCTCGCCACATGCCCCGCACAAGGTATCCCCGTGCTCATCCTCTTCCTCCTCCTCTTCTTCAAATCCATCCTCCTCATCCTTCGGTTGAACCTTAGAGTATTTACCCTGAGATTCAAATTCAAATTAGCACCATTCTAATATCAAGACTGTCTAGCAGAACATGCAAAGAACAAAATGTTTCTTCAATGTCATTGTTCATTAGCGAGCACAAGTAGCAGAAAACATATTTTTTGTTTTGGGTAAGAGAAGGTAATAATAAGTCTACCACTTTAGAGTTTGACTTCAATTTGCTGCTGCTATTGTTGGTGACTGATGATTTGTCCTTGACTTGCTTTTTGGCAGCTCCAGTTACAACTTCAAAAAGTGTCGGAAGTTCATTTATCAGACAGAAGAGACGTTTCCTGCATTAAAAAAAAATACATAATCCATAAAACCTTACGCACTTAAGCTAACTCTTCTTGCAACCAATCCATTAACCGAGCAATTGTTTTTCTCCTTTATGCACAGTTTTGTCATACATCTCTTAGAACCGTTTTCATCTTGACATACAAATTTTTGTATCAGATAAGGGCCATTTTTAACAGTGACAGAGCAGAGTAGTTCATGCCGCAACCTTATACCAAGTTATCAATGAATTCAAGGGGGAACAAAGCTGGCCACAGAGATCTTACAACTTGTATAGTCAAGCATATATAAAAAAAACCAATGAAACAATAAGAACAGGCTCAGTGCATACTGCATTGTGCAGGGTTTGGAGAAGAATGATGTATGCAACCTCATCTGTTATTTCACCGAGGCTTCTTTCAGGGTTTGAACCCATGCCCTAGTGGTCAATGAGTGAGCACTTGGCTACTACACGCCAAGTCTAACCTTCATGCTCATCAACAAAAATAAAGCATAAAAAGGACAATTACATCATGATAAAAACTTATTAAGAGTCAGGATTTGAACAGAGTTTACCTCTCAGATTTGTCAAAACCGAATCTGGCACCAAAATAGAAAGCAACTGAAAGTAGCCATGCGTCACTGTGGACAGCAACAAGAGCCAACCAGTCCTTGTCTTGCATCCCATCTCTGGCAAAGTTAATACCTAATGCTGGCTCTGGAAGCTCAGGAGGCACCTCTTCAGCAGGCAAATTAACTTCCCACTGTTCATTAGGAAATCCATAAAGGCACAGGTTTTCTTTCTCTGCAGAGTTGTCACAAGTTTCAACAGTAACATTAGAAATGATTTTTTCCAAACAATAAATGCTAGACTCCTCACTCTCACTCACTCTCTCTCTCTCTCTCTCTGCGCAGAGGAAAACTTGCAAGAACAAAAACTTAATGGTTCAAATGGCCTAGAATGATGTCTCCCCAAACTTTTTAAAGCGAAAAGGCGCACCAAAGCTATGAGCCCGGGCTTAGCTTTAAAGCGAAAGCGCAAAGCGAAGCGTCACTTTTTCACATAAAGCAACACTTATTAAAAAAAACTAATATATACTCAAAATACTCAAATAGTAATGCAAAATAACATAAATAGAAACTCCTAAAGTCACAATGTCATAATAATACAAAGTTTAGTCATCAAAGTAATGTCATTCAAGCCATTTAGTCATCAAAATATCACATATTCAACAATCAATAATCAATAATTCAATAATAAACGCATAAATCTTAATTGAATTAAATGTAAATTGAAATTTAAGATTTTAATTATAGCAATTTCAAAACTTAATTTAATACAAAAAAACAAAAAACAAAAACAAAACAAAACGTGTACTGTGAAGTGTAAACAATTACCGCCAAGTGTCCAACCAAGTCTCTAACTCTATTCCTGTTTAACATTTTAATCTCGGACCAGTCTTCTTCAAGTCTTCAACGACGCAAGTCTTAAGAAGAGAAAGGGGGAAAAACACCAGAGTGAAAAGCATCTGCGATTTTCCTCGGGATTCTGAGTTCGGCTCTTAGGGAGTAGGTGGCGGCGAAGCGGCCAAGCGGCAACGATGATGGTCAAGGCAGATTGGCAGAAAGCAGTGAGAGACAGAGAGGGTGAGCAGAGAACGGAGGTCTGAGGTTTTTATCGCGACTTAGGGTTAGGTTAGAATTTTGTTTTTGTTTTTTTCACCGTTGACTTGCACTCTGCATGTAAAGCCTCACTTTCGCCGCTTCGTCGCCTCGCCAGAAAAGCACGCTCAGGCGCACGCTTTTTCACACAGCTGCGCCTTGCTCAAGCGGAGCGACAAGGTGTCGCTCGCCTCGCTTTTGCGCTTAAAAAGTTGGTGTCTGCCACTGGCAGTTCACCACTATCAAAAAAAGAAGTTCAGAAAGAAATTATTGATTTTAGAACTTTAGTGTATGCATACCCAAAAAATCACAAAAAGAAACCAAGAATAAGATAAAGCTGCTTCATAGGTGTACAAAGAAGTAGTATTGGGAGGAAATACAACAATTGGGACATACCAAACAATAAAGCAAGGATGTGAATTGCAATCATCACCACTGGGAAGTGGTAGCCTAAACGTGACAATATTAACTCAATCTTTTGCACTCTATATGTGATCCCCTCAAGTATATACACTTTTTTTAACAGTAGTGAAAATCAAGTCCGGAAGATCAAGAGCTCTGATTGTGTTTGCAATATATTGGTGTAGAAATAAGCATACCAAAAAGGAAGTAACCAATGTGACATAGTAAGGAAATAAGAGAATTGGAAAATGACCTAAACAAAAAGAGAGAAATCTTGTTGAACTCAATAGTCAATATGCAAGTCAAGAAAACAAAAAGGCACATAAAAATCACAAGCAAAAATGTTCCATTGGGTCAAGTCTCTTCATCACAAAACTCTCTAGAGGACCTCAATAATCATTCTTAACTAGGTTATAGAACAGATATATACTCCAGTCTAATGCCTGTAGCTGATAACAGTAATATATGTATCAATCCATCATAAAGAAATCAAAAGAAGATCTATTGCATGAAATGCGATGTAAAGATGAAAAGCACACAACAGGGAACACGTAGAACAACAATTGAAATTCTAAGATTAGGCATTACTTTTAATTAACTTTCTGCCAACTGTACATTACTACATTACTACAGCTCAAAAGTCGCAACACATTGACAACCAAAACATGCAAAACAGCTTGTTACTGGCAACTGTCCATTGTTCACCTCGCATCACATATAGACAACCATTCAACTCGATACTGACAACTGCCCATTATTTTTCACCTCGCATCACAAATAGACAACCAGTAGCCACACCAAAATCATTGAAAACATAAATCATTCTCCAGTAAAAACATGTCCTTGCATGCTATTAATGCATTTAAAGCTGTTCAAAGACAGGTTTCGCACTTGCAGAAAAAAAAAAAAAAAAAAAACAGCAACCAAGATTTGGAGCACTCTCCTATTTAAACACAGCAAATCAGCAATCAGCCCAAAAGGTAAAATATAGCTAAGACCGAGCAAACTTGAAAGCCTGTGAACGAAAAAGCTTTAACCATCCAATACACAATTATATACATTTATATTCCCAAAGAACACTACTATTCACTTGTCATCATTCCGAATTTTGAGAAAACAAAGAAATTAAATAACACATATTTACAGCCCATGCCTTTCCAGAAACAGAAAAAAAAAAACAAATTACTACCACAAATTTAAAGCAGACCAATTCACAAGACCAAAATAAATTTCACCCAAGTCAAGTGCAAGAACAATTCTTTCAGAAGTCAACACGACTCACCCAAAAAAAAACAAAACACAGAAATTCACTTGTAAATGCACACGTAAACCTAAATGCATTAATGCGAACCGTAACAACAACGAAGATCCCTAACTCAGCAACTCACTCACCCGGGTCACACTGCTGATAAAAATCATCCACATCTGCAAAAGAATTAGTCAAAATTAGACAATAAATTATTAAAATGCGCTAGATTCGAAACCCCCTAAGAACTCAAAAAAACAAAACAAAAAAGCAAAAAAACCAACGGAATGAAGGAATACACACAGTACGAATTGCTACTGTGAGGTATATTAGCTAAAAATATACATAGATACACACAGAGGTGCAAGTTTATGCACATATATCCACATATACAAATATATATACCGGTAGTGAGGGCTTTGATCATTCCAGCACGGCGGCCCTTGTAATCCTTAAACACCTCCTCTACAGTTCGAGGATTATACTGTCCGCCTCCGTCCATTCCTCTGAAGAGAGCAGTGAGAGAGAAACTGAGAGCTTTTCCGTCGCGGAAGGAATATTTATATAAATTTATTATAATTTATAAAAATAAATACTCCTCCGTCTATATATATAATAATGTAAAAAAAAAAAAAAATAATAATAATAATGTAAAGTAGTGATAAAATTGGAAGAGACGGGGGCATGATCGTAAATCTACTGACTTAAATGGGGGGTTTAGCCAAGGGCAGGATACGGACTAGGGATGGGCAGAATGGATATTTCAGACACAATTCAGAATAGAGAAACCTACGAATATGTTTTTTTTTTTTTTAATAAAAATTTTTAGTTTAATGATAAATTTTATTGACCCGACAATATATAATATGCAGTCTACAGTCTAGCCGTTTTTTTATGATGAAATGGATAAGTTTTTACCGTCGCATCTTACCTATCGCTATCAAACACACAAAATAGGACAACAGGAGTACTAAAATTTCTCGTTACTCCGCATAATTTAATTTTTGTAATTAAAAAAAAAAGATTATATTTTAAAATAAATTTTAAATTGATAATAGATAACTACAATTGGAAACATTATAAATATTCAATTAATTCCAAAATTATGGTTCATGAATATACTGTTAAGCCATATTGATGGCTTAAGATACATTCAATTCAACACAGGCGACTGGATCTCACCAATGCTTTCTATTTTAGGCTAAAAATGAGAGGGATGTTGATGTTCAGACTGAATTCCCCTATGCTATCTATCATTACATGTATATTGTATAACTATAACAGTAAATTAAGAAAGATATGGAAATGGTATCATATATTTTAACATTGGACAATCCACATCTTGCCGCCACTGGAAATTTGCACTGAATGTTTCCGGGGCAAAAAAAGTTGAGAGCTCCGTGGTCCGTGGTCGCAATCACACAGAACAACATTTCATCACTGCAATATATCAAAAGAAATGAACTTGAGTCATTGTATAGTGGTAACATTTGGCAAAGTTTATGATTATAAATCTTCGCTGCTCCATATAAATTAGGACCACGCTTAGTGTCACACTGTCACTACATTTATCATTCACAAACTTGTAACTCCCTGATATGGCAGTTTTAATTGGTTAAGATAAGAAATAAAAAAAGAAAAAACAAACCAATTAAAACTTGCCACATTAGGGAGTGACAAGTTTGTGAGTGTAAATATAAAGGCACCAAGCATTTTCTGGGTTATAAGCTTTATGAAACACAGACAATGTATATGTTTCAAAATTAACAAAACTAAAAATGACAATACAAGACACCTTCAAGATACAATGGCAATGACAATTTATCAAAGAATTTAATATCAGAATTCAGAAGACTACAGAATTGTAGAGTGTTGAAACTAGTAATTTCAGGGAAGTTTCCGTGCAATGTTGACATGTTGTTGGATCCATAATTGAACTTTCTAACCCATGGGCATGAATAATTACTTTTCTTAAGATTTTCTTAAAATATTTTAATTTAGATTTTTAGAACACTCTCCCACTTTAACGTTTCTAAAAGTATGAGATGTATCCTGATCTTTCAAAACAATAGTATCAGAATCTCATAGATATAGTGCACCACTACACTGCATTCTCTATATCAGTGAAATTAATTGCACTCTCCAGACAAGAAAACTGTACCAGTATATGCTATCGTCTTACAGTGCTTCTAAATCTGAGAACAAGTTTTAAAGGGCTAACCCTTCCTTGCGAGGCCAAAGGCTTTATACAACATGTCAACACCTACCCCATTCAGTGTTGTAAAAATCAGCCTAGGCACCCGTAAGCCGAAGGAATTTCAGCCCTAGGCAGCTTTTAGTCGGCCGGCTTACTAGGCGCCCTTGGCGCCTAACTCAGCCGAGTCGGTGCCCAACTTGGAGCCTAACTCAGCCGTATCGGCGCCCAACTCAGTTGAGTGGTTTTTTTCTTTCATTCCCTCGCCTGTACGTCGTTGCCTGCTTAGTTCCTCTTACATATTCCTCCAGCCAGGTACTCAATTAACAATATAACATATGTAGTTGACTACTTTGGAGGATTATAATAGTCTAACAACTCACAGCCCACTGCCTCTTTTTTTTTTTATTAATAATTACTCAGCCACCTAGGCACTAGGTGCCCCCCCTGCGCCTGGCACCTTCTGCAACATTGACCCCATTTCCCTTGCAATAAGATAAATCATCTTGCACCCTGAGAAATTTCACTTGGGAATAGCTTTGATGTCCCACAACTTAATGCACTATATATGTATATGCATGACCTATATAATAGCACCATCAAGCAGGAAAGGAAGATAGATAATGCCGCTTGCAGCAATATATCAGAGGAAGATTCAATATCTAAGACTTACCGTTGCTCTTGTGGTACTCTTCCCCTTGTAGTTCATCATCCTTCTTATCCGAAACAGTTTGTTCCATAAACTGCTGAATTGTTCTCCAATATTTATCACCACCAGCCAACCATGTATCCATGTGCATTCCGGTCGGAAACTTCACAAATAAGCATTGCCTATTGCATGCAGCTGCCCTGGCATATAGCATCTCCATGTGGGATGGGGGAACCAATTCATCTTGTAAACCAGAGAGGAAAAGGATTGGTTGTTTGATCTGCAATTAAATGCCTCAGGCGATAAGTATTGCAAGGTTTTCAGGCATAAAAGTAACAGATTGAAGACAGTAAAGGTTAAACAGAGTAATATTGGAAAACTTCTATGGATAAAAAAGAATCATGAACTTAAGTGTTGAAATTGAGGGGTTGAAAGGCCTGGCGGGTGGAGAATAACAACCACCCGCCAGTTAGGCGGAAGCAAAGTATGTGAAAAACCAGAGTAATATTGGAAAACTTCTATGGATAAAAAAGAATCATGAACTTAAGAAACAAACCCATGAGAAAATTACAATAATCACTAACACAGTTGTTTCACAAAATTACAAAATTTATGATATTGGAGAAGCTATCAAAATCACAAGTCCAGTGAATGATAATAATTGAATGGAAGAGTATCAACGAAATGTTGATAGATAAGAAAAGAAATCTTGGCTTGTAATGGAATAGCTACCTCATCTGCTTCCATTTGAATAATAATGTCCGGAATTGGTGCACAACTATTAGTCACTTCCAACATTTAAAAAGGCCATGCCAAAAAAATGATTTTTTTTTTATTAGCAAACACGTTGGAGATGCCTCTTTCAAGTTACTGCATTTAGATTTACTCATTAATAGTCAAAACATTAGCAAAATAACTTCATGAACTTGTGGCCTCACCTGGCCAACAACATCAATGGTATTCCATGGAGATCTAACCAGAAAATTAAGAAGTTTGAGTCCCTTTGAATCACTTCCTCCAATAAACCACTTCAAGAAGGGCACAAGAATTCCGGCCATGTCAAGGATAGAGGTAAAAGTATTCTCCAAAATCAGTGCTGAGACCTGCAATTACAAAAATCCCACAATACTGTAGGGTCAAAGATAGAATTGAATCAATATATACTTTAAAAACAATAAGATTAATTAGAAACTGCCTAGAATATATCTGTAATTAGAAATGCAAACAAGAAGGAAATAACAGTATATGATGCACGCACAAAACAAAAAATTGGAAACAAACTAGACAAGGGCATTCATCCTTGGCTTAGCAAAATAATAGATGACACTAATTTGTATTAATATTAGACAATTGCCAAATGCATTATATAAAGCAATAAGAACAGGAAATGGGGTAAGAAGTGCCACCATCAGTTAGGAAGAATCTGATTATAACTAAAATAATCACAAGCATATTAGATACCTTATCAGGATTATTTTTGGCAAGTACAGCACCAACTGCTCCTCCTAGTGATCTTCCAAAAACTACTATTCTAGACGTGTCAATATCTGTCCTCTGAATCAGATGATCTATTGCTGCCTATTCAAAAAGAAAACATAATCTCTTAGAACTCAACCTGAAAGGTATAGTTGAACTCTGTATGGCATGAAAATTGTGGTAGCAATCAATACTTGAGCATCCTTTGTAATTCCATGCTGAGAAGGGTATCCATCACTGGCACCATAGCTGTGTACCAGAAAAGAAACAAGTTAATAACATAACAACATGCTAAGAAAAAGACAACAGTTGATAAAGGCAATCAACACACCCTCGGTATGAAAGCATAAAAACATTACAGTGCAACTTTCGTAACAATTTGCGAATCATTTCAAGACGGTGGGCAATATCTGCAGTCAACTAGTTACAGCTAAACCAAATTTAAGTTGTAATGAAAACTTGGGAAGAAACATGATAGAAAAATATTAGCACAAAGAGGCAGATTAACAAAAGGATACTTCCTGCATTTTCCTGAAAAAAGAGCACGGTTGGGCCTGTCAACCACCAGCAAACACAATGAGCAACATGGGGAATTAACAGCAAATAATTCACTATCTACAAGTTGAAGTTATGGTGCATTTTTATATTAGTTACACAGATCAAATATCAAGCAACAAGGAAGCCTCCCATAAGCAGTTTGCTTACCCAGGTCATTATGTTATCATGGCATAATGGCATGTGTGAATGATAATTTTAGAAGCACATGAAATGTTTATCATTTTTCACAGCTTTGGGGAATGATGGATCTAAATGCAACATTCATAGTGTAGTCTCATCCTGGAAATTGCAGCGCATAACAGTAGTCCTCATCACCATATTTTAGAATTGAGCAGCTCAACGATTGACAAGCATTTCTATTCATAATAATATACACTTAGAGGTGTAACTATAGGGATAATTAGCTTTCACCATGTTGTTTTCTTCAAAACATATTCTGAATGGATCATATTGTCAGAAAATTATGTTTACTTCCAGTCTTCCAAATTGTTGCACTATCACCTCCACATACCACATGATTTAAAATTACAGAGTATCAACTAGGATAATAATTCCAAAACCACTATCCCACCCAAATTCTATATCTCCATTGTCCAACTAAGCATGATCTTCGCCATTGAACCTTGAAGAAGGACTCATACCTAACCAAGCTCAGTAGCTCATGAACACTCCAAATATTTCCAAGTAAAAAGAGAAAAATCTATAGACATTCTCAATGTAAGACTACGGTTAGGTCAAATTAACATCTAAAGTTGAGTATCAACTTCAAAAAGCAACAACAACAGCAATGAAACATCAATTCCTAACACCTATAGTAAACTCAAGCCATAATTCACCAATTCTCCGGCACAATTCGAGTTGAAACATCATGAAAACTAAAATTGAGGACACATAATCAATGATAGATAGAGACAGAGAGAAGAGACCTCGGCGGTGAGGAAAAAACTTGATGAACCAGGCATGGAGGTGGACGCCGTCGGAAGATCTGAGCCAGACGTCTTCGTAGAGGAGGCGGAGGCGAGCAGGCGTAATGTGATAGGACTTGGGGACGCCAGGCAACACCGGCTCATAGACAAACCTATCTTGGAACGCCACCAGCAATGCCATCACCGCCAGCACCGTCCCTGCCACGCCGTACAGCATCCACGTCAAGTACAACAGCAGGGGCGCCATTCTCCCTCTCCGAGCAGATGCCGCGCACGCGCATGTCCGATCACATACGTCTTACATGTATATGCAATTGCAAATGCAATCTTCCTCTCTCTTTTCTCTTAGCTGGAGCATGGAACACCGAGCAGAGGAAATGGTGAACCGCCAGCTCAAGCTCAAATGCTCAGTCGGGTTAAAATTCTATTGGGCTTCAACCAACACAACGACGTCGTTATGGACCTATAAAAATATGGCAGCCCCAACCTATAGTCCAGCCCATTTACGCTCCACTCACTCACTCGGATCACCAAATCTCAATCCAACCCATCTTATTAGGCAAATTATTGTGTGGATCATAAATAAAATTACATTTTTAATATATTAAATGTACATTATTTATACATTGAGTGAATATTAATATACAAAATAATATATGTTCACTACTCAATTAATATATTTTCGGTACACAAATAATGTATATGATGGGTAAATATGCACATGTACTAGTCAGTCCGTAAATCACCTGTCCGTCGGTCACCCAACCTGTCCGTCAACGGTCACCCAACCGGTCCGTCGACGGTCACCCGGTCCGGGCCGCATGATCGGAAGCAACACACCTTGTGGATTGGAGGCTCACGAGCGCGACAGTTGCTTGATGTGACGACCGACAACTTTTCGGGAACAGGGGATCCGTGTTTTCATCACCTCGAGCAACTCAACCACTTCGAGCAAACCGATGCGCATTTTGCGGAGTGACACCCCATATGCCCTCCACTTGCATATCAGACACCATGTGCATAGTGAATCCACTTTGTATAAAGAGGGGTCATTCCCCTCACTGGAAGGAGGATAACTCATCAGTACTACACTAATACACTCGTGATTTGCTCATTCGTCTCTCTTGCTCTCTCCTTGTTACTATTCGTCACCCGTAAAGCTATATAGCTTCTTACCGCTCAGTCGTCAACCGGTAGAGCGACCGATTGACCGGCCGAGCGGCATCCTTCACCACACGTAACGCACGTATCCGTAGCGTAATCGTAGACCCCGTTTACATTTACGCTATCATTGGCGCCGTCCGTGGGGACTGAACGAGTAACTCTGTTCTATCCCTTTATCTTTTCTTTCTTCACACTATTATCCATCTTAAAATGACGAACAGTAGGAAAAGTTTGAGCCAAACTCATGCGCGTAGGGGGAGCCCGACTCGGTTGGTCGGACCTCAGCCTGACAATGTAATTGAAACACTCCCTGAAGATGATCTACGTCGCCAGTTGGAACGATCCAGGAGCCTAATGAACGAGTTGACATCCAACCAGAGGCAAGATGCACGACCTACCCAACCGGTCAACCCGAATGCAGGCGGACATGCAAGGCAAACGAGCTTTCAAATTCCAGTGACATATGCCATGTTGCCCCCAACTGGCCAAATGCTGACTCCACCACCAGGTGCACTTGGGGGGAACCCGTTGCAAGGGACTCCACAACAAGGATTGACTCCGGTGTACCAACCGTGGCCGGGAACTCCCGGATACTATGTTGTATCACCCACTCCCCAAATGCTTGCAATTCCTCAAATCCCTGCCGTGGAACAACAAGCGCCCCGACCTTCCCAGAGGCAACAGTCGCACCCCCAACCTCAAGATCGTAACTTGGAGGAAGTCCAATCTACGGATCGCACACGGAGGTCCAATCGAGAGGGACGTCGGTATGACCCCATTCAACGTAGGAGCGCTTTTGATCGCATCCGGAATAGCGTTAGATCTCGGTTGGGGCCCCAGAATAACAATGAACACGCGAGACAAAGACCCCAAATGACTGTAGAGGAAAGCAGCACTGGGAGTGCACAACATGGGGACGCCCATTTAGCTGACAGAAGGGCCCGACCTGTCGGTCGGGTGAGTGATCGGCAGACCAATCGAGTAGGCGATCAACCGGTTAGGGAAGAGAGGCAACTCGATGAGGAGGATAGTCCCCGACTCCAAATGGCCAGGATGCAGGAAAGAATAGATCGTTTACAACAAGAGCTTCGCGAGAGAGTCGGCGCGGGAAAAGAACCATCATGCTCGCTGGTTGCTACCCCCTTTACGGACGACATCATGAGTGCCCACTATCCGCAGGACCTCCAAATCCCGCTGGCTCACACTTATTCCGGAAGGTACGACCCGCAAGAGCATGTCGACATGTACTATGGCAACATGTTGATGTTGGGAGTAAGCGATGCGGTCATTTGTAGAGCTTTCTTCGCTACCTTAGTCGGTAAGGCGGCCGAATGGTTCAAGGGTTTGGAGCAGGGGTCGATCAGAAATTTTGGTCAGTTGGCCGATAAGTTTGTAAAGCGTTTCGCTGCAAGTAAATCGAGAAAGAAATCTTACACTTGCCTGAACAAGGTAAACCAAGCTGTGGGAGAACCGTTGTCTACTTTCCTATTTAGATGGGAACGTGAGGTTGATGAGGTTGAACCGATGGAGGACCGGGTGGCAATCCAAGCTTTCCTTGCATCACTTTGTTCCGGGACGCTCTACTACGACCTCATAGTTAATCCCCCCCGAACTTATGAGGAGGCCATCACCAGAGCCAAGCATCATGCAGATGCCACCGAAGCTAACATGGCAAAGAGACGCGACGAGCAGCCGGCCAATCGGGACAGAGGCCACGATCAAAGGAAAAATAAACCACCGTTCAGACACGTCAAACAATACAATCGACCAGAAGATGTACCACGTTTCACTCCGTTGAACAGACCCCTGGTGGAAGTCTTGCAGTTTGCCGAGCAATGCAATTTGATCCACCCACCGGAGCCGATACCCGAGGGGGAGGACAAGAGAAAGTATTGTGCTTTCCACAGAGTCAAGGGACACAATACTTCGGAGTGCATGGCCTTGCGCATGCTCATTGAACAACTCATTCAGAAGGGAGAGTTGAGGCAATTTGTGATGAAGGAGGATAGAAATCAAAGAAAAACGGAAAGGAATGTGATGAAAAGGAATCCCGAAAGGCACGACGAGGCATTCGTCCCACCCAGGTTAGCTGATGAGAAGGCGGTCGGAAAGAAACCAGTGATCCACGTCATCTACGGGGGCCCTGAAGGAGGCGACTCTTCACGACAAAGGAAGCAATGGGCGAGAAACTTATACGTTGGGACGATTCATTCGGAACCTCGAGAGAAGAGAAAGCGTACAGAACCAATACTTTTCACTGACGATGATCTACCATTCCATGGGGAAGCCCAAAATGATCCACTCGTCATCACGCTAGATGTCAACGGAACGGATGTCCAGCGGGTGCTGGTTGACACGGGGAGCTCGGTGAACATCTTATATTTTGATGTCTTTGCTCAATTGGGTCTGTCCACCGATCAGTTAACCCCCATTCGGACCCCGTTGTCGGGTTTCACCGGTGACTCCATAGAAGCAGAGGGAGTCATCAGCTTGAATGTGGAGTTGGGCAGCCAACCAAACATATTGAAGACTACCATGGACTTTGTGGTAGTGAAATTGAAGTGTGTTCACAACGCCATACTTGGGCGACCAGGTATCACTCGCGCAGCTGCTATTATATCCATGAACCACTTGTGCATGAAGTTTCATACACCCAATGGGGTTGGAGTGGTTCGAGGAGACCAACGTGCTGCTCGACAGTGCTACGTGCGAGCAGTCAAACAGTCGGACCGGGAGGAAGGCAGGATTCACACCATATCCCAGCAGGTAGATCGCGGAGAAGAGAGGGAAAAACCGCAACCTGCCTCAGAATTGGAAGAGATAGTACTTGACTCCGACCGACCAGAAAGGGTGGTTAAAATCGGTCGGGGACTCCCTGCAGACCTACGTGAGGACATCATCGGAGTGTTGCAGGAGTACAAAGACGTTTTTGCTTGGGGACCGGAAGACATGCCCGGGGTTGATCGGTCTGTCATTTGCCACCGCTTATCAATTCAACCAGGTTCGAAACCAGTCAAGCAAAAGAAAAGGCACCTGTCAAGCGAAAGGAGAGAATTCGTGAAAAAGGAGACCGCCACCCTCTTGTCGGTAGGGCACATCCGAGAGGTCCTCTACCCGGAGTGGTTAGCCAATGTAGTCCTCGCGCCTAAACCGCCAACATGGAGAATGTGTGTTGACTACACTGATTTGAACAAAGCTTGCCCGAAGGATCCATATCCCCTACCAAATCCTGACCAGATGGTTGATGAAACGGCTGGGTGTGAGCTGTTGAGTTTCATGGACGCCTTCAAAGGATACCATCAAATCTTCATGAGCAAGGAAGATGAAGAGAAGACTGCTTTCATCACTCCGGACGGAGTGTTTTGCTACGTGGTAATGGCGTTTGGTTTGCGGAACTCTGGAGCCACATACCAACGGATGGTGAACAAATTGTTTAAAGGTTTGCTCGGATCAACTATGGAAGCATATGTGGATGACATGCTCATCAAGAGTCGATTAAAAGAAACTCATCCTACCGATCTTGCCCGGGCGTTCAAGGTGATGGAAACTTTCAACTTGCGTCTGAACCCAAGTAAGTGTACCTTTGCTGTTCAGACGGGAAAATTCTTGGGGTTCATGATGACGGGGCGGGGGATTGAGCCAAATCCCGAGAAGGTCAGAGCGATAATGGAGATGCAACCCCCCCGATCGGTCAAGGATGTTCAGCGACTGACTGGTCGACTAGCAGCGCTTAGCCGTTTCCTATCCAAGTCAGCCGAAAAGTCTCTGCC